>NC_092417.1:6128122-6428122 GCF_040894005.1 Engystomops pustulosus
TATACAGTGCACAGTACTACTTCTCCTGTATATATACAGTGCACAGTACTACTTCTCCTGTATATATATACAGTGCACTGTACTACTTCTCCTGTATATATACAGTGCACAGTACTACTTCTCCTGTATATATATACAGTGCACAGTACTACTTCTCCTGTATATATACAGTGCACAGTACTACTTCTCCTGTATATATACAGTGCACAGTACTACTTCTCCTGTATATATACAGTGCACAGTACTACTTCTCCTGTATATATATACAGTGCACTGTACTACTTCTCCTGTATATATACAGTGCACAGTACTACTTCTCCTGTATATATACAATGCACAATACTACTTCTCCTGTATATATATATACAGTGCACAGTACTACTTCTCCTGTATATATACAGTGCACAGTACTACTTCTCCTGTATATGTACAGTGCACAGTACTACTTCTCCTGTATATATACAGTGCACAGTACTACTTCTCCTGTATATATACAATGCACAGTACTACTTCTCCTGTATATATATATACAGTGCACAGTACTACTTCTCCTGTATATATACAGTGCACAGTACTACTTCTCCTGTATATATATACAGTGCACAGTACTACTTCTCCTGTATATATGGGCAGTGCACAGTACTACTTCTCCTGTATATATATACAGTGCACAGTACTACTTCTCCTGTATATATGGGCAGTGCACAGTACTACTTCTCCTGTATATATATACAGTGCACAGTACTACTTCTCCTGTATATATACAGTGCACAGTACTACTTCTCCTGTATATATATAAAGTGCACAGTACTACTTCTCCTGTATATATACAGTGCACAGTACTACTTCTCCTGTATATATATATATACAGTGCACAGTACTACTTCTCCTGTATATATACAGTGCACAGTACTACTTCTCCTGTGTATATATACAGTGCACAGTACTACTTCTCCTGTATATATACAGTGCACAGTACTACTTCTCCTGTATATATATATACAGTGCACAGTACTACTTCTCCTGTATATATACAGTGCACAGTACTTCTCCTGTATATATACAGTGCACAGTACTACTTCTCCTGTATATATATACAGTGCACAGTACTACTTCTCCTGTATATATGGGCAGTGCACAGTACTACTTCTCCTGTATATATATACAGTGCACAGTACTACTTCTCCTGTATATATGGGCAGTGCACAGTACTACTTCTCCTGTATATATATACAGTGCACAGTACTACGTCTCCTGTATATATATACAGTGCACAGTACTACTTCTCCTGTATATATATATATATACAGTGCACAGTACTACTTCTCCTGTATATATACAGTGCACAGTACTACTTCTCCAGTATATATATACAGTGCACAGTACTACTTCTCCTGTATATATATACAGTGCACAGTACTACTTCTCCTGTATATATATACAGTGCACAGTACTACTTCTCCTGTATATATATACAGTGCACAGTACTACTTCTCCTGTATATATACAGTGCACAGTACTACTTCTCCTGTATATATATACAGTGCACAGTACTACTTCTCCTGTATATATATACAGTGCACAGTACTACTTCTCCTGTATATATATACAGTGCACAGTACTACGTCTCCTGTATATATATACAGTGCACAGTACTACTTCTCCTGTATATACAGTGCACAGTACTACTTCTCCTGTATATATATATAGTGCACAGTACTACTTCTCCTGTATATATACAGTGCACAGTACTACTTCTCCTGTATATATATACAGTGCACAGTACTACTTCTCCTGTATATATACAGTGCACAGTACTACTTCTCCTGTATATATACAGTGCACAGTACTACTTCTCCTGTATATATACAGTGCACAGTACTACTTCTCCTGTATATATATACAGTGCACAGTACTACTTCTCCTGTATATATACAGTGCACAGTACTACTTCTCCTGTATATATACAGTGCACAGTACTACTTCTCCTGTATATATACAGTGCACAGTACTACTTCTCCTGTATATATATACAGTGCACAGTACTACTTCTCCTGTATATATACAGTGCACAGTACTACTTCTCCTGTATATATATATATATATATATATATATATATATATATACAGTGCACAGTACTACTTCTCCTGTATATATACAGTGCACAGTACTACTTCTCCTGTATATATATATATATATATATATATATATATATATATACAGTGCACAGTACTACTTCTCCTGTATATATATACAGTGCACTGTACTACTTCTCCTGTATATATACAGTGCACAGTACTACTTCTCCTGTATATAAACAATGCACAGTACTACTTCTCCTGTATATATATACAGTGCACAGTACTACTTCTCCTGTATATATACAGTGCACAGTACTACTTCTCCTGTATATGTACAGTGCACAGTACTACTTCTCCTGTATATATACAGTGCACAGTACTACTTCTCCTGTATATATACAGTGCACAGTACTACTTCTCCTGTATATATATACAGTGCACTGTACTACTTCTCCTGTATATATACAGTGCACAGTACTACTTCTCCTGTATATATATACAGTGCACAGTACTACTTCTCCTGTATATATACAGTGCACAGTACTACTTCTCCTGTATATATACAGTGCACAGTACTACTTCTCCTGTATATATATACAGTGCACAGTACTACTTCCCCTGTATATATGGGCAGTGCACAGTACTACTTCTCCTGTATATATATACAGTGCACAGTACTACGTCTCCTGTATATATATACAGTGCACAGTACTACTTCTCCTGTATATATATATAGAGTGCACAGTACTACTTCTCCTGTATATATATACAGTGCACAGTACTACTTCTCCTGTATATATATACAGTGCACAGTACTACTTCTCCTGTATATATATACAGTGCACAGTACTACTTCTCATGTATATATACAGTGCACAGTACTACTTCTCCTGTATGTATATATATATACAGTGCACAGTACTACTTCTCCTGTATATATATACAGTGCACAGTACTACTTCTCCTGTATATATATACAGTGCACAGTACTACTTCTCCTGTATATATACAGTGCACAGTACTACTTCTCCTGTATATATATACAGTGCACAGTACTACTTCTCCTGTATATATATACAGTGCACAGTACTACTTCTCCCTTATATATATACAGTGCACAGTACTACTTCTCCTGTATATATATACAGTGCACAGTACTACTTCTCCTGTATATATGCAGTGCACAGTACTACTTCTCCTGTATATATATACAGTGCACAGTACTACTTCTCCTGTATATATATGTACAGTGCACAGTACTACTTCTCCTGTATATATACAGTGCACAGTACTACTTCTCCTGTATATATACAGTGCACAGTACTACTTCACCTGTATATATATACAGTGCACAGTACTACTTCTCCTGTATATATACAGTGCACAGTACTACTTCTCCTGTATATATATACAGTGCACAGTACTACTTCTCCTGTATATATACAGTGCACAGTACTACTTCTCCTGTATATATACAGTGCACAGTACTACTTCTCCTGTATATATACAGTGCACAGTACTACTTCTCCTGTATATATATAGCAGTGCACAGTACTACTCTTCTCCTGTATATATATATATATATACAGTGCACAGTACTACTTCTCCTGTATATATATACAGTGCACAGTACTACTTCTCCTGTATATATACAGTGCACAGTACTACTTCTCCTGTATATATATAGCAGTGCACAGTACTACTTCTCCTGTATATATATACAGTGCACAGTACTACTTCTCCTGTATATATACAGTGCACAGTACTACTTCTCCTGTATATACAGTGCACAGTACTACTTCTCCTGTATATATATACAGTGCACAGTACTACTTCTCCTGTATATATACAGTGCACAGTACTACTTCTCCTGTATATATATAGCAGTGCACAGTACTACTTCTCCTGTATATATATACAGTGCACAGTACTACTTCTCCTGTATATATACAGTGCACAGTACTACTTCTCCTGTATATACAGTGCACAGTACTACTTCTCCTGTATATATACAGTGCACAGTACTACTTCTCCTGTATATATATAGCAGTGCACAGTACTACTTCTCCTGTATATATACAGTGCACAGTACTACTTCTCCTGTATATATACAGTGCACAGTACTACTTCTCCTGTATATATACATACAGTGCACAGTACTACTTCTCCTGTATATATACAGTGCACAGTACTACTTCTCCTGTATATATACAGTGCACAGTGCTACTTCTCCTGTATATATATATACAGTGCACAGTACTACTTCTCCTGTATATATATACAGTGCACAGTACTACGTCTCCTGTATATATATACAGTGCACAGTACTACTTCTCCTGTATATATATATAGAGTGCACAGTACTACTTCTCCTGTATATATATACAGTGCACAGTACTACTTCTCCTGTATATATATACAGTGCACAGTACTACTTCTCCTGTATATATATACAGTGCACAGTACTACTTCTCATGTATATATACAGTGCACAGTACTACTTCTCCTGTATATATATATACAGTGCACAGTACTACTTCTCCTGTGTATATATACAGTGCACAGTACTACTTCTCCTGTATATATATACAGTGCACAGTACTACTTCTCCCTTATATATATACAGTGCACAGTACTACTTCTCCTGTATATATATACAGTGCACAGTACTACTTCTCCTGTATATATACAGTGCACAGTACTACTTCTCCTGTATATATATACAGTGCACAGTACTACTTCTCCTGTATATATATGTACAGTGCACAGTACTACTTCTCCTGTATATATACAGTGCACAGTACTACTTCTCCTGTATATATACAGTGCACAGTACTACTTCACCTGTATATATATACAGTGCACAGTACTACTTCTCCTGTATATATACAGTGCACAGTACTACTTCTCCTGTATATATATACAGTGCACAGTACTACTTCTCCTGTATATATACAGTGCACAGTACTACTTCACCTGTATATATATACAGTGCACAGTACTACTTCTCCTGTATATATACAGTGCACAGTACTACTTCTCCTGTATATATACAGTGCACAGTACTACTTCTCCTGTATATATACAGTGCACAGTACTACTTCTCCTGTATATATACAGTGCACAGTACTACTTCTCCTGTATATATATAGCAGTGCACAGTACTACTTCTCCTGTATATATATACAGTGCACAGTACTACTTCTCCTGTATATATACAGTGCACAGTACTACTTCTCCTGTATATACAGTGCACAGTACTACTTCTCCTGTATATATACAGTGCACAGTACTACTTCTCCTGTATATATACAGTGCACCGTACTACTTCTCCTGTATATATATAGCAGTGCACAGTACTACTTCTCCTGTATATATACAGTGCACAGTACTACTTCTCCTGTATATATACAGTGCACAGTACTACTTCTCCTGTATATATACATACAGTGCACAGTACTACTTCTCCTGTATATATACAGTGCACAGTATTACTTCTCCTGTATATATACAGTGCACAGTACTACTTCTCCTGTATATATATACAGTGCACAGTACTACTTCTCCTGTATATATACAATGCACAGTACTACTTCTCCTGTATATATATAGCAGTGCACAGTACTACTTCTCCTGTATATATACAGTGCACAGTACTACTTCTCCTGTATATATACAGTGCACAGTACTACTTCTCCTGTATATATACATACAGTGCACAGTACTACTTCTCCTGTATATATACAGTGCACAGTACTACTTCTCCTGTATATATATACAGTGCACAGTACTACTTCTCCTGTATATATACAGTGCACAGTGCTACTTCTCCTGTATATATATATACAGTGCACAGTACTACTTCTCCTGTATATATATACAGTGCACAGTACTACTTCTCCTGTATATATATACAGTGCACAGTACTACTTCTCCTGTATATATACAGTGCACAGTACTACTTCTCCTGTATATATATAGCAGTGCACAGTACTACTTCTCCTATATATATATACAGTGCACAGTACTACTTCTCCTGTATATACAGTGCACAGTACTACTTCTCCTGTATATATACAGTGCACAGTACTTCTTCTCCTGTATATATATAGCAGTGCACAGTACTACTTCTCCTGTATATATACAGTGCACAGTACTACTTCTCCTGTATATATACAGTGCACAGTACTACTTCTCCTGTATATATACATACAGTGCACAGTACTACTTCTCCTGTATATATACAGTGCACAGTGCTACTTCTCCTGTATATATATATACAGTGCACAGTACTACTTCTCCTGTATATATATACAGTGCACAGTACTACTTCTCCTGTATATATATACAGTGCACAGTACTACTTCTCCTGTATATATATATACAGTGCACAGTACTACTTCTCCTGTATATATATACAGTGCACAGTACTACTTCTCCTGTATATATATACAGTGCACAGTACTACTTCTCCTGTATATATATACAGTGCACAGTACTACTTCTCCTGTATATATACAGTGCACAGTACTACTTCTCCTGTATATATACAGTGCACAGTACTACTTCTCCTGTATATATATACAGTGCACAGTACTACTTCTCCTGTATATATACAGTGCACAGTACTACTTCTCCTGTATATATACAGTGCACAGTACTACTTCTCCTGTATATATACAGTGCACAGTACTACTTCTCCTGTATATACAGTGCACAGTACTACTTCTCCTGTATATATACAGTGCACAGTACTACTTCTCCTGTATATACAGTGCACAGTACTACTTCTCCTGTATATATACAGTGCACAGTACTACTTCTCCTGTATATATACAGTGCACAGTACTACTTCTCCTGTATATATACAGTGCACAGTACTACTTCTCCTGTATATATATACAGTGCACAGTACTACTTCTCCTGTATATATATACAGTGCACAGTACTACTTCTCCTGTATATATACAGTGCACAGTACTACTTCTCCTGTATATATACAGTGCACAGTACTACTTCTCCTGTATATATATACAGTGCACAGTACTACTTCTCCTGTATATATATACAGTGCACAGTACTACTTCTCCTGTATATATACAGTGCACAGTACTACTTCTCCTGTATATATACAGTGCACAGTACTACTTCTCATGTATATATACAGTGCACAGTACTACTTCTCCTATATATATATACAGTGCACGGTACTACTTCTCCTGTATATATACAGTGCACAGTACTACTTCTCCTGTATATATACAGTGCACAGTACTACTTCTCCTGTATATATATACAGTGCACTGTACTACTTCTCCTGTATATATATACAGTGCACAGTACTACTTCTCCTGTATATATACAGTGCACAGTACTACTTCTCCTGTATATATACAGTGCACAGTACTACTTCTCCTGTATATATATATACAGTGCACAGTACTACTTCTCCTGTATATATACAGTGCACAGTACTACTTCTCCTGTATATATACAGTGCACAGTACTACTTCTCCTGTATATATACAGTGCACAGTACTACTTCTCCTGTATATACAGTGCACAGTACTACTTCTCCTGTATATATACAGTGCACAGTACTACTTCTCCTGTATATACAGTGCACAGTACTACTTCTCCTGTATATATACAGTGCACAGTACTACTTCTCCTGTATATATACAGTGCACAGTACTACTTCTCCTGTATATATATACAGTGCACAGTACTACTTCTCCTGTATATATATACAGTGCACAGTACTACTTCTCCTGTATATATACAGTGCACAGTACTACTTCTCCTGTATATATACAGTGCACAGTACTACTTCTCCTGTATATATATACAGTGCACAGTACTACTTCTCCTGTATATATATACAGTGCACAGTACTACTTCTCCTGTATATATACAGTGCACAGTACTACTTCTCCTGTATATATACAGTGCACAGTACTACTTCTCATGTATATATACAGTGCACAGTACTACTTCTCCTATATATATATACAGTGCACGGTACTACTTCTCCTGTATATATACAGTGCACAGTACTACTTCTCCTGTATATATACAGTGCACAGTACTACTTCTCCTGTATATATATACAGTGCACTGTACTACTTCTCCTGTATATATATACAGTGCACAGTACTACTTCTCCTGTATATATACAGTGCACAGTACTACTTCTCCTGTATATATACAGTGCACAGTACTACTTCTCCTGTATATATATATACAGTGCACAGTACTACTTCTCCTGTATATATACAGTGCACAGTACTACTTCTCCTGTATATATACAGTGCACAGTACTACTTCTCCTGTATATATACAGTGCACAGTACTACTTCTCCTGTATATACAGTGCACAGTACTACTTCTCCTGTATATATACAGTGCACAGTACTACTTCTCCTGTATATATATATATATATATAGTTATCAGAAAAAACGGCAGCACTCCAAAGGCTTGTGAAAAAAAGTGTAGTTTATTCCAACATGTGCCAAGCTACGTTTCGGCTCCCATGGCCTGGAGCCTTTCTCAAGCAAAGGTGTATACAAAGTGACTCAAATTTATATACAATAAAAAGGAAGTGACATCATTTCAAAAATACATCCGTGAATTACATCGGCATAAAAATATTATATCCAAAATTCATATATCTAGTGTACAGAGATACAAATGTGCTATACAGTTGTAGAGGTTACGTGCTCACCATGGGATCAGTAGAGGAGAGTTGGCGTCCGAAAAACGCTACTGCGCATGCTCGCAAGTCACATGACATAATGCGAGTGAGGAATACTGGGAAATTCTAGATCACATGATCGTGACGTCGGCCGCGCCTGCGCTCACAGGACAATTCGGCCACAGACGCCATATTGGAAAAGGGAAGACTACCAAAGGAGATATAGGTGAAATAATCCTAAAGAATCCCCAAGTACACCGCTCCAATGAGACCAAAGGTGTAGGTGCCGAGACAATCGCCTGCCATACATGGCCGGCTGTGTGCCTGGCAACACGCCGACTTCGGGGTAACCCTTTGTGAACCGAAGTCCAACAGGTGCCCATTAGCGGTCAGCTCTCTACTCCTCACACAGTCTCATAGTTGGAACATTTTGTACCTATATAAATAGCAGTCCCCCATAAAAAGCAGAAGTCCCCAATTGTGGATAAGATACATTTAGGCATAGTTTCTGATCCTAAAGGTGATTGTGGTGATTTTGTGGTGACCACTTTTCCAAGGTGAGTATTTGTGCTGTAATTGTGACATCTATGAAAAAAGGAAATAAAACGTGTTAATTGGCTTGAATATACACAAATAAAATCATAACATATGTATTTACATAGTATATTTACACCACTGTTCCTCAGATATCAGTTGGTACCGGTCCTGTCACTCAAAGGCGTATTGCCCATTCCTAGGTCACATCTATGGTCCTGAATTCGATATTTAAACCCTTGGGTTTTAAAGTCCCCAATCTGTATATCCACTCTAATTCTCTGCGACGTAGAGTACGGATTCTGTCACCCCCCAGTCTGTGGGGTGGGACATGATCAATGATGCGTACTCTTAAGTCAAACTCTTTATGCTTCGCCTCAACAAAGTGCTTAGAGACAGGTAAGTCCGACCTCTTGTCCCTAATGGATTGTCGATGATTGTTTAATCTCAATTTGAGCTCTGTACTTGTCTCACCGACGTACCACAGCCCACAGGGACATTCCAGCAAGTAAATGACGTATGAAGAACTACATGTAAGGTAGTGTCGTATGGAGTATGTTTTATCTGTACGTCTGTCCGTGAACACGTCGCCTTTTATAATGGTCTTACAATTGACACAATTGAGACATGGGAAGCCTCCCTTCCTACCTCTGGAAAGGAAAGTCTGTTGGGATTTCTTTGTAGGACCCAGGTCAGATCTGACTAAATCGTCTTTAAGATTCTTAACCCTTCTATATGAAAAAAGGGGAGGGGTCTGAAACAGGGATGGTTGTTTCAACCCATTCTTTAGTATAGCCCAGTGTTTTCTAATAATACTCGAGATGGCATTGCTCGATTCCGTGTAGGTGGAGACAAACGTCAGTCTATCCCTATTGTCCCTACATGGTGTCTTCTTAAGTAATTCATGTTTGTCCTTGTCCATAACTCTCTTTCGGTGTTGTGTCAAAATATGTGAAGGGTATCCCCTGTCGCAAAATTTGGCCTCCATGGTGTCCAAATTCTTCTCTAGAGAAGTCTCATCGTCCACAATCCTTCTAACTCGTAGCATCTGGCTGTATGGGAGGGATCTAATCATTCGTCTCGGATGGCAGCTTTCAAACCTCAGCAGATTGTTCCTGTCTGTTGTTTTTACGAATAAGTCAGTGTCAATCTGTTTCTCCCTTAATCGTACTGTTACGTCAAGGAATTGCATTTCCACTCTAGAATAGACATATGTAAATTTGACAGTCGGATCAATAGAGTTTAAGAAGTCAAAGAATACCTTCAGTGCTTCCTCATCGCCTGTCCACAATACAAACACATCATCGATGTATCGCCACCACTTGAGGACGTGTCTAAAGTGGTGTGATACAAAGATGTGGTGATCCTCCAAATAACGCATGTAAATGTTTGCGTAAGTTGGAGCAACATTTGAACCCATAGCCGTCCCTTGGGTCTGGACGTAGTAGTTGTCCCTGAACAGAAAGTAGTTGCATGTAAGTATCACATGTAGTAGATTGATTATGAAATTATTGCAATTGCTGGAGTAGGAGGAGGAATTTGTCAAAAAATGTTCTACTGCAGCTATGCCCCGGGTGTGGTCTATAGATGTGTAGAGACTCACAACATCGAACGAAGCTAAAATGATGTCAGTATTGAGTGGCAGTTCAGTATTCTTAAGTTTACCTAAAAAGTCGGAAGTATCCTGTATATAAGAATTTGCTTCCGTCGCAAAACTTCTTAGGACTTTATCCAAAAAGATGGCGACATTGCAAAATATCGACCCTGCCCCAGAGACAATAGGTCTGCCGGGTGGATTAACAAGAGATTTGTGAATCTTTGGTAAAACATAAAGTACAGGGGTTCTTGGTGATTCTATCAATAGGTATTTCCTCAAATCTTCGTCTATAATGTCCCCAGCTATAGCTTCACCAATCACAGTTTTTAATTTCTTTTCAATAGTGAACCTTGGGTCGGACGACACTTGCTGGTATATGTCCTCCAGGGTCCGGAGTCTGTGGAGCTTCCTCTAAAAAAGAAGTGTTATCACTGGTAGATTTCGGTTTGCTACTGTTTCTCTTACGCTTCCTAACATTTCCCTTTGGCAGTTGTCCAGTATGCTTCATGTCCTCAAACTGCCAATTATACACCCTTCCTGTTTGATAGTCCTCCGGACCCTGGAGGAAACCAACCAGGAGAGGTGGAAAGCGCCATCAGAGATGGAGAAAAATCCCCACAAGCAAAGATGCCTGTGACGTCAACCAGAAGCCGCAATCTAAAGAAGAAAACCTAGTCGTCAACATTTCCTCAAGGACGCTCAATGAGGTACAACTCAGGGCTCTTAATAAGGGATTGTCTTTTTGTCCTATGAAACAGACAGATTGGTTCCAGTTAGAACTGGACTTACAGATGTTTATAAGATCTATTAAGTTTAAATTGTTTTTTACTGATTCTGTACCACGATCACAACCTAGATCATCAGAATTAACATTAAATGATGTTGGTTTATCCGTAAAAAGTAAATTTTCTCCCACAGTTTCCGAACCAGCTGTGGATGCATTTGTCACTGCCGTCCAGAGAGACCTGGACAGTCTTAAATCAGAAGAGACCAGTACATTTAGTCACCCCAATATGAGAACAGAGGAGGTTGAAGCATTGAAACACCTTACCCATGATGACAGTCTGGTTATCAAACCAGCCGACAAAGGCGGGGCGATTGTCATCATGGATAAGGATCTATACATTAAAGAGATTGAGAGACAGTTGGAGGACAGACACATATACCAGCAAGTGTCGTCCGACCGAAGGTTCACTATTGAAAAGAAATTAAAGACTGTGATTGGTGAAGCTATAGCTGGGGACATTATATACGAAGATTTGAGGAAATACCTATTGATAGAATCACCAAGAACCCCTGTACTTTATGTTTTACCAAAGATTCACAAATCTCTTGTTAATCCACCCGGCAGACCTATTGGAGCAGATTTATCAATCAGTCTGAAAGTCAGAATATTTCCAGTTGCCCATGGCAACCAATCACAGCTCAGCTTTCATTTTACCAGTGCTCATGAATATATATAAAGGGGAGCTGTGATTGGTTTCCATGGGCAACTAGAAATATTCTGACTTTCAGACTGCTTGATAAATCTGCCCCATTGTCTCTGGGGCAGGGTCGATA
The DNA here is from genome assembly GCF_040894005.1 of Engystomops pustulosus. NCBI lineage: Eukaryota > Metazoa > Chordata > Amphibia > Anura > Leptodactylidae > Engystomops > Engystomops pustulosus. The sequence continues at coordinate 6,140,591 of NC_092417.1, forward strand.
TTTTGCAATGTCGCCATCTTTTTGGATAAAGTCCTAAGAAGTTTTGCGACGGAAGCAAATTCTTATATACAGGATACTTCCGACTTTTTAGGTAAACTTAAGAATACTGAACTGCCACTCAATACTGACATCATTTTAGCTTCGTTCGATGTTGTGAGTCTCTACACATCTATAGACCACACCCGGGGCATAGCTGCAGTAGAACATTTTTTGACAAATTCCTCCTCCTACTCCAGCAATTGCAATAATTTCATAATCAATCTACTACATGTGATACTTACATGCAACTACTTTCTGTTCAGGGACAACTACTACGTCCAGACCCAAGGGACGGCTATGGGTTCAAATGTTGCTCCAACTTACGCAAACATTTACATGCGTTATTTGGAGGATCACCACATCTTTGTATCACACCACTTTAGACACGTCCTCAAGTGGTGGCGATACATCGATGATGTGTTTGTATTGTGGACAGGCGATGAGGAAGCACTGAAGGTATTCTTTGACTTCTTAAACTCTATTGATCCGACTGTCAAATTTACATATGTCTATTCTAGAGTGGAAATGCAATTCCTTGACGTAACAGTACGATTAAGGGAGAAACAGATTGACACTGACTTATTCGTAAAAACAACAGACAGGAACAATCTGCTGAGGTTTGAAAGCTGCCATCCGAGACGAATGATTAGATCCCTCCCATACAGCCAGATGCTACGAGTTAGAAGGATTGTGGACGATGAGACTTCTCTAGAGAAGAATTTGGACACCATGGAGGCCAAATTTTGCGACAGGGGATACCCTTCACATATTTTGACACAACACCGAAAGAGAGTTATGGACAAGGACAAACATGAATTACTTAAGAAGACACCATGTAGGGACAATAGGGATAGACTGACGTTTGTCTCCACCTACACGGAATCGAGCAATGCCATCTCGAGTATTATTAGAAAACACTGGGCTATACTAAAGAATGGGTTGAAACAACCATCCCTGTTTCAGACCCCTCCCCTTTTTTCATATAGAAGGGTTAAGAATCTTAAAGACGATTTAGTCAGATCTGACCTGGGTCCTACAAAGAAATCCCAACAGACTTTCCTTTCCAGAGGTAGGAAGGGATGCTTCCCATGTCTCAATTGTGTCAATTGTAAGACCATTATAAAAGGCGACGTGTTCACGGACAGACGTACAGATAAAACATACTCCATACGACACTACCTTACATGTAGTTCTTCATACGTCATTTACTTGCTGGAATGTCCCTGTGGGCTGTGGTACGTCGGTGAGACAAGTACAGAGCTCAAATTGAGATTAAACAATCATCGACAATCCATTAGGGACAAGAGGTCGGACTTACCTGTCTCTAAGCACTTTGTTGAGGCGAAGCATAAAGAGTTTGACTTAAGAGTACGCATCATTGATCATGTCCCACCCCACAGACTGGGGGGTGACAGAATCCGTACTCTACGTCGCAGAGAATTAGAGTGGATATACAGATTGGGGACTTTAAAACCCAAGGGTTTAAATATCGAATTCAGGACCATAGATGTGACCTAGGAATGGGCAATACGCCTTTGAGTGACAGGACCGGTACCCACTGATATCTGAGGAACAGTGGTGTAAATATACTATGTAAATACATATGTTATGATTTTATTTGTGTATATTCAAGCCAATTAACACGTTTTATTTCCTTTTTTCATAGATGTCACAATTACAGCACAAATACTCACCTTGGAAAAGTGGTCACCACAAAATCACCACAATCACCTTTAGGATCAGAAACTATGCCTAAATGTATCTTATCCACAATTGGGGACTTCTGCTTTTTATGGGGGACTGCTATTTATATAGGTACAAAATGTTCCAACTATGAGACTGTGTGAGGAGTAGAGAGCTGACCGGTAATGGGCACCTGTTGGACTTCGGTTCACAAAGGGTTACCCCGAAGTCGGCGTGTTGCCAGGCACCCAGCCGGCCATGTATGGCAGGCGATTGTCTCGGCACCTACACCTTTGGTCTCATTGGAGCGGTGTACTTGGGGATTCTTTAGGATTATTTCACCTATATCTCCTTTGGTAGTCTTCCCTTTTCCAATATGGCGTCTGTGGCCGAATTGTCCTGTGAGCGCAGGCGCGGCCGACGTCACGATCATGTGATCTAGAATTTCCCAGTATTCCTCACTCGCATTATGTCATGTGACTTGCGAGCATGCGCAGTAGCGTTTTTCGGACGCCAACTCTCCTCTACTGATCCCATGGTGAGCACGTAACCTCTACAACTGTATAGCACATTTGTATCTCTGTACACTAGATATATGAATTTTGGATATAATATTTTTATGCCGATGTAATTCACGGATGTATTTTTGAAATGATGTCACTTCCTTTTTATTGTATATAAATTTGAGTCACTTTGTATACACCTTTGCTTGAGAAAGGCTCCAGGCCATGGGAGCCGAAACGTAGCTTGGCACATGTTGGAATAAACTACACTTTTTTTCACAAGCCTTTGGAGTGCTGCCGTTTTTTCTGATAACTAAGTATTTTGGGACCTTTCGTCCTGGCCCCTGGATGTGCACCCATACCTGAATGTTTTTGAGTGCTGCGACTATCTTTTCTATATATATATATATATATATATATATATATATATATATATATATACAGTGCACAGTACTACTTCTCCTGTATATATACAGTGCACAGTACTACTTCTCCTGTATATATATACAGTGCACAGTACTACTTCTCCTGTATATATACAGTGCACAGTACTACTTCTCCTGTATATATACAGTGCACAGTACTACTTCTCCTGTATATATATACAGTGCACAGTACTACTTCTCCTGTATATATATACAGTGCACAGTACTACTTCTCCTGTATATATATACAGTGCACAGTACTTCTCCTGTATATATACAGTGCACAGTACTACTTCTCCTGTATATATACAATGCACAGTACTACTTCTCCTGTATATATATACAGTGCACAGTACTACTTCTCCTGTATATATACAGTGCACAGTACTACTTCTCCTGTGTATATATACAGTGCACAGTACTACTTCTCCTGTATATATATACAGTGCACAGTACTTCTCCTGTATATATACAGTGCACAGTACTACTTCTCCTGTATATATATACAGTGCACAGTACTACTTCTCCTGTATATATATATACAGTGCACAGTACTACTTCTCCTGTATATATATAGAGTGCACAGTACTACTTCTCCTGTATATATACAGTGCACAGTACTACTTCTCCTGTATATATATACAGTGCACAGTACTACTTCTCCTGTATATATACAGTGCACAGTACTACTTCCCCTGTATATATATACAGTGCACAGTACTACTTCTCCTGTATATACAGTGCACAGTACTACTTCTCCTGTATATATATACAGTGCACAGTACTACTTCTCCTGTATATATACAGTGCACAGTACTACTTCTCCTGTATGTATATATACAGTGCACAGTACTACTTCTCCTGTATATATACAGTGCACAGTACTACTTCTCCTGTATATATATACAGTGCACAGTACTACTTCTCCTGTATATATATACAGTGCACTGTACTACTTCTCCTGTATATATACAGTGCACAGTACTACTTCTCCTGTATGTATATATACAGTGCACAGTACTACTTCTCCTGTATATATACAGTGCACAGTACTACTTCTCCTGTATATACACAGTGCACAGTACTACTTCTCCTGTATATATATACAGTGCACAGTACTACTTCTCCTGTATATATATACAGTGCACAGTACTACTTCTCCTGTATATATATACAGTGCACTGTACTACTTCTCCTGTATATATACAGTGCACAGTACTACTTCTCCTGTATATATACAGTGCACAGAACTACTTCTCCTGTATATATACAATGCACAGTACTACTTCCCCTGTATATATATACAGTGCACAGTACTACTTCTCCTGTATATATACAGTGCACAGTACTACTTCCCCTGTATATATAAAGTGCACAGTACTACTTCTCCTGTATATATACAGTGCACAGTACTACTTCTCCTGTATATATACAGTGCACAGTACTACTTCTCCTGTATATATACAATGCACAGTACTACTTCTCCTGTATATATACAGTGCACAGTACTACTTCTCCTGTATATATATACAGTGCACTGTACTACTTCTCCTGTATATATACAGTGCACAGTACTACTTCTCCTGTATGTATATATACAGTGCACAGTACTACTTCTCCTGTATATATACAGTGCACAGTACTACTTCTCCTGTATATACACAGTGCACAGTACTACTTCTCCTGTATATATATACAGTGCACAGTACTACTTCTCCTGTATATATATACAGTGCACAGTACTACTTCTCCTGTATATATATACAGTGCACAGTACTACTTCTCCTGTATATATACAGTGCACAGTACTACTTCTCCTGTATATATACAGTGCACAGAACTACTTCTCCTGTATATATACAATGCACAGTACTACTTCTCCTGTATATATATACAGTGCACAGTACTTCTCCTGTATATATATATACAGTGCACAGTACTACTTCTCCTGTATATATATACAGTGCAAGGTACTACTTCTCCTGTATATATATATATACAGTGCACAGTACTACTTCCCCTGTATATATACAGTGCACAGTACTTCTCCTGTATATATACAGTGCACAGTACTACTTCTCCTGTATATATACAGTGCACAGTACTACTTCTCCTGTATATATACAATGCACAGTACTACTTCTCCTGTATATATATACAGTGCACAGTACTTCTCCTGTATATATACAGTGCACAATACTACTTCTCCTGTATATATATATACAGTGCACAGTACTACTTCTCCTGTATATATACAGTGCACAGTACTACTTCCCCTGTATATATACAGTGCACAGTACTACTTCTCCTGTATATATATACAATGCACAGTACTACTTCTCCTGTATATATACAGTGCACAGTACTACTTCTCCTGTATATATACAGTGCACAGTACTACTTCCCCTGTATATATACAGTGCACAGTACTACTTCTCCTGTATATATACAGTGCACAGTACTACTTCTCCTGTATATATATACAGTGCACAGCACTACTTCTCCTGTATATATACAGTGCACAGTACTACTTCTCCTGTATATGTACAGTGCACAGTACTACTCCTCCTGTATATACAGGCGGTCCCCTACTTAAGGACACCCGACTTACAGACAACCCATAGTTACAGACGGACCCCTCTGCCCCATGTGACCTCTGGTGAAGCTCTCTGGATGCTTTACTATAGTCCCAGACTGCAATGATCAGCTGTAAGGTGTCTGTAATGAAGCTTTATTGATAATTCTTGGTCCAATTACACCAAAAATTTTGAAACTCCAATTGTCACTGGGGCAAAAGAAAAAAAATTGTCTAGAACTTCCATTATAAAATATACAGTTTCGACTTACATACAAATTCAACTTAAGAACAAACCTCCAGACCCTATCTTGTATGTAACCCGGGGACTGCCTGTATATACAGTGCACAGTACTACTTCTCCTGTATATATATACAGTGCACAGTACTACTTCTCCTGTATATATATAGTGCACAGTACTACTTCTCCTGTATATATATACAGTGCACAGTACTACTTCTCCTGTATATATACAGCACACAGTACTACTTCTCCTGTATATATATACAGTGCACAGTACTACTTCTCCTGTATGTATATATACAGTGCACAGTACTACTTCTCCTGTATGTATATATACAGTGCACAGTACTACTTCTCCTGTATATATATACAGTGCACAGTACTACTTCTCCTGTATGTATATATACAGTGCACAGTACTACTTCTCCTGTATATACAGTGCACAGTACTACTTCTCCTGTATATATGGACAGTGCACAGTACTACTTCTCCTGTATATATATACAGTGCACAGTACTACTTCTCCTGTATATATACAGTGCACAGTACTACTTCTCCTGTATATATATACAGTGCACAGTACTACTTCTCCTGTATATATACAGTGCACAGTACTACTTCTCCTGTATATATACAGTGCACAGTACTACTTCCCCTGTATATATACAGCATGCTGAGGTGACATGTCGGGGCAGTCCCCTGTAGTGATGTCTCCTCTTGCAGTTGCTATTCCTGCCCCATGGCGTCTAGACAGGATCTGATCCAGGAAGTCACCTCTGTGTAGGATTACATTATCATTGTACACTGTCCAATCAGAACCTTTCTTACATCTTTCCTTAGTTGTGAGGGGAATGTAAGCTGGGAGATAATTGGTTGCTATGATGATGGCGCCACCTTGATATAGATTTCACACATAAATTTCAGAATAACAACACATCTGAGGTAAATTATACACCACAGGTAAGTACCACTGTACTCAGCTACCCAGGAGCCTGTATCACACATAATAGGACTACATACACAGCTCAGCAGACAGTATCACACATGAGGGGATTAGATACACAACTCAGCAGTATCACACATGAGGGGATTAGATACACAGCTCAGCAGTCAGTATCACACAGGAGAGTATTAGATACACAGCTCAGCAGTATCACACAGGATAGGATTAGATACACAGCTCAGCAGTATCACACAGGATAGGATTAGATACACAGCTCAGCAGTATCACACATGAGGGGATTAGATACACAGCTCAGCAGTCAGTATCACACAGGAGAGTATTAGATACACAGCTCAGCAGTATCACACAGGATAGGATTAGATACACAGCTCAGCAGTCAGTATCACGCATGAGGGGATTAGATACACAGCTCAGCAGTCAGTATCACACAGGAGAGGATTAGATACACAGCTCAGCAGACTGTATCAACAGGAGAGGATTAGATCTACAGCTCAGCAGTCAGTATCACACATGAGGGGATTAGATACACAGCTCAGCAGTCAGTATCACACAGGAGAGGATTAGATACACAGCTCAGCAGTCAGTATCACACCTGAGGGGATTAGATACACAGCTCAACAGACGGTATCACACAGGAGAGGATTAGATACACAGCTCAGCAGAGAGTATCACACAGGATAGGATTAGATACACAGCGCAACAGACAGTATCACACAGGATAGGATTAGATACACAGCTCAGCAGACTATCACACATGATAGGATTAGATACACAGCTCAGCAGTATCACACAGGAGAGGATTAGATACACAGCTCAGCAGACTGTATCACACAGGATAGGATTAGATACACAGCTCAGCAGGCAGTATCTCACAGGAGAGGATTAGATACACAGCTCAGCAGACAGTATCACACATGATATAATTACATACACAGCTCAGCAGACTATCACACATGATAGGATTAGATACACAGCTCAGCAGTATCACACAGGAGAGGATTACATACACAGCTCAGCAGACTGTATCACACAGGATAGGATTAGATACACAGCTCAGCAGGCAGTATCTCACAGGAGAGGATTAGATACAGAGCTCAGCAGTCAGTATCACACTGGATAGGATTAGATACACAGCTCAGCAGGCAGTATCACACAGGATAGGATTAGATACACAGCTCAGCAGGCAGTATCACACAGGATAGGATTAGATACACAGCTCAGCAGACAGTATCACACAGGATAGGATTAGAAACACAGCTCAGCAGGCAGTATCACACAGGATAGGATTAGATACACAGCTCAGCAGTATCACACAGGATAGGATTAGATACACAGCTCAGCAGTCAGTATCACACAGGATAGGATTAGATACACAGCTCAGCAGTCAGTATCACACAGGATAGGATTAGATACACAGCTCAGCAGTCAGTATCACACATGAGGGGATTAGATACACAGCTCAGCAGGCAGTATCACACAGGATAGGATTAGATACACAGCTCAGCAGGCAATATCACACAGGATAGGATTAGATACACAGCTCAGCAGTATCACACAGGATAGGATTAGATACACAGCTCAGCAGTCAGTATCACACAGGATAGGATTAGATACACAGCTCAGCAGTCAGTATCACACATGAGGGGATTAGATACACAGCTCAGCAGGCAGTATCACACAGGATAGGATTAGATACACAGCTCAACAGACAGTATCACACAGGATTGGATTAGATACACAGCTCAGCAGAGAGTATCACACAGGATAGGTTTAGATACACAGCTCAACAGACAGTATCACACAGGATCGGATTAGATACACAGCTCAGCAGACAGTATCACACAGGATAGGATTAGATACACAGCTCAGCAGTATCACACAGGATAGGATTAGATACACAGCTCAGCAGGCAGTATCACACAGAATAGGATTAGATACACAGCTCAGCAGACAGTATCACACAGGATAGGATTAGATACACAGCTCAGCAGTCAGTATCACACATGAGGGGATTAGATACACAGCTCAGCAGACAGTATCACACATGATATAATTAGATACACAGCTCAGCAGTATCACACAGAAAAGGATTAGATACACAGCTCAGCAGCATCACACAGGAGAGGATTAGATACACAGCTCAGCAGTTAGTATCACATAATAAGATTAGATACACAGCTCAGCAGTCATTATCACACAGGATAGGATTAGATACACAGCTCAGCAGACAGTATCACACAGGATAGGATTAGATATACAGCTCAGCAGACAGTATCACACAGGAGAGGATTAGATACACAGCTCAGCAGTCAGTATCACACAGGATGGGATTAGATACACAACTCAGCAGTATCACACAGGAGAGGATTAGATACACAGCTCAGCAGTATCACACAGGATAGGATTAGATACACAGCTCAGCAGTTAGTATCACATAATAAGATTAGATACACAGCTCAGCAGTCATTATCACACAGGATAGGATTAGATACACAGCTCAGCAGACAGTATCACACAGGATAGGATTAGATATACAGCTCAGCAGACAGTATCACACAGGAGAGGATTAGATACACAGCTCAGCAGTCAGTATCACACAGGATAGGATTAGATACACAGCTCAGCAGGCAGTATCACACAGGATAGGATTAGATACACAGCTCAGCAGTATCACACAGGATAGGATTAGATACACAGCTTAGCGGTATCACACAGGATAGGATTAGATACACAGCTCAGCAGTCAGTATCACACATGAGGGGATTAGATACACAGCTCAGCAGACAGTATCACACAGGATAGGATTAGATACACAGCTCAGCAGGCAGTATCACACAGGATAGGATTAGATACACAGCTCAGCAGTATCACACAGAATAGGATTAGATACACAGCTCAGCAGACTGTATCACACAGGATAGGATTAGATATACAGCTCAGCAGACAGTATCACACAGGATAGGATTAGATACACAGCTCAGCAGGCAGTATCACACAGGATAGGATTAGATACACAGCTCAGCAGTATCACACAGGATAGGATTAGATACACAGCTCAGCGGTATCACACAGGATAGGATTAGATACACAGCTCAGCAGTCAGTATCACACATGAGGGGATTAGATACACAGCTCAGCAGACAGTATCACACAGGATAGGATTAGATACACAGCTCAGCAGGCAGTATCACACAGGATAGGATTAGATACACAGCTCAGCAGTATCACACAGAATAGGATTAGATACACAGCTCAGCACACAGTATCACACAGGAGAGGATTAGATACACAGCTCAGCAGTATCACACAGGATAGGTTTAGATACACAGCTCAGCAGACAGTATCACACAGGATAGGATTAGATACAGCTCAGCAGACAGTATTACACAGGATAGGATTGGATACACGTAGCGGAAGTCAGTATCACACAGGATAGGATTAGATACACAGCTCATCAGACAGTATCACACAGGATAGAATTAGATACACAGCTCAGCAGTATCACACAGGAGAGGATTAGATACACAGCTCAGCAGTATCACACAGGATAGGATTAGATACACAGCTCAGCGGTATCACACAGGAGAGGATTAGATACACAGCTCAGCAGTCAGTATCACACATGAGGGGATTAGATACACAGCTCAACAGTATCACACATGATAGGATTAGATACACAGCTCAGCAGTATCACACAGGAGAGGATTAGATACACAGCTCAGCAGGCAGTATCACACAGTATAGGATTAGATACACAGCTCAGCAGACAGTATCACACATGATATAATTAGATACACAGCTCAGCAGTATCACACAGAAAAGGATTAGATACACAGCTCAGCAGGCAGTATCACACAGGATAAGATTAGATACACAGCTCAGCAGTCAGTATCACACAGGATAAGATTAGATACACAGCTCAGCAGTCAGTATCACACAGGAAAAGATTAGATACACAGCTCAGCAGTCATTATCACACAGAATAGGATTAGATACACAGCTCAGCAGACAGTATCACACAGGATAGGATTAGATACACAGCTCAGCAGGCAGTATCACACAGGATAGGATTAGATACACAGCTCAGCAGTATCACACAAGATAGGATTAGATACACAGCTCAGCGGTATCACACAGGATAGGATTAGATAAACAGCTCAGCAGTCAGTATCACACATGAGGGGATTAGATACACAGCTCAGCAGACAGTATCACACAGGATAGGATTAGATACACAGCTCAGCAGTATCACACAGGATAGGTTTAGATACACAGCTCAGCAGACAGTATCACACAGGATAGGATTAGATACAGCTCAGCAGACAGTATCACACAGGATAGGATTGGATACACGTAGCGGAAGTCAGTATCACACAGGAAAAGATTAGATACACAGCTCAGGAGACAGTATCACACAGGATAGGATTAGATACACCGCTCAGCAGACAGTATCACACAGGATAGGATTAGATACACAGCTCAGCAGTCAGTATCACACAGGATAGGATTAGATACACCGCTCAGCAGACAGTATCACACAGGATAGGATTAGATACACAGCTCAGCAGTCATTATCACACAGAATAGGATTAGATACACAGCTCAGCAGACAGTATCACACAGGATAGGATTAGATACACAGCTCAGCAGACAGTATTACACAGGATGGGATTAGATACACAGCTCATCAGACAGTATCACACAGGATAGGATTAGATACACAGCTCAGCAGACAGTATCACACAGGATAGGATTAGATACACAGCTCAGCAGACAGTATCACACAGGATAGGATTAGATACACAGCTCAGCAGTATCACACAGGATAGGATTAGATACACAGCTCAGCAGACAGTATTACACAGGAGAGGATTAGATACACAGCTCAGCAGACAGTATCACACAGGATAGGATTAGATACACAGCTCAGCAGTCAGTATCACACAGGAGAGGATTAGATACACAGCTCAGCAGTCAGTATCACACAGGAGAGGATTAGATACACAGCTCAGCAGTATCACACAGGAGAGGATTAGATACACAGCTCAGCAGGCTGTATCGCACAGGATAGGATTAGATACACAGCTCAGCAGACAGTATCACACAGGATAGGATTAGATACACAGCTCAGCAGACAGTATCACACAGGAGAGGATTAGATACACAGCTCAGCAGACAGTATCACACAGGATGTGATTGGATACACGTAGCGGCAGTCAGTATCACACAGGATAGGATTAGATACACAGCTCAGCAGACAGTATTACACAGGAGAGGATTAGATACACAGCTCAGCAGACAGTATCACACAGGATGTGATTGGATACACGTAGCGGCAGTCAGTATCACACAGGATAGGATTAGATACATAGCTCAGCAGACAGTGTCACACAGGATGTGATTAGATACACGGAGGAGGCAGTATCACACAGGATTGGATTAGATAGATGTAGCAGCAGGGAGTATCACACAGGAGAGGATTAGATACACAGCTCAGCAGACAGTATCACACAGCATAGGATTAGATACATGTATCAGCAAGCAGTATCACACAGCATAGGATTAGATACACGTTGGAGAGGGCTGTATCCCTCTGCACTGGGGTGACTGGTAGCTGCGGGTCAGTGACTTGTTTTGGTTTCTCGGCCAGGACTTCCACCCACCAGCTACTTGTAGGATCATCTGTGCAACGTAGGTGAAGGGCTCAGATACATGAGAATCACACATGGTGGGATTAGATACAGTAAACTATCACAGAATGGGATGAGATACACCAGATAGTGTCACACACAATAAATTTAGATACAGCATCTTTTTGTGCTCATAGCATGTACATATATATACACTGTATAGATGGGTGTGGGGGATCAGTAATCTCTGGTCACATGCTCACAGCTGAAGGGGTTAAGTAGAGCGGTGGCTGTGATCATTATAAGATGAGTCACTGGCCGCCAAATATAAATGCCAGCATTCCCGCCCCTCCCTGTAGCCCCCACCATACACATGGGGTACAGCTCAGGGGCACAGAGACGGACCCAGGGGGAAGAAGTGAGATGTAGCGGGGCCAAGTCTCTCATGTGGAGTCATATGGTGGAGATCCAGAGCCCCCCGGCCCCGCAACCACAGCCCATTCCAGAGAGTCCCATCCCTGCCAAACCGTAACACCGCCCCCCAACCCTGCCAGGAAGGAGGCACAACCAGTGCCAGATGTAGTACACTCAGCTTACTCACCAACCCATGTGTCCTGTCCCCTAAGTGTCAGCGTGTCCCTGTCCTGTCCCCCAAGTGTCAGCGTGTCCCTGTCCTGTCCCCCCAAGTGTCAGCGTGTCCCTGTCCTGTCCCCCAAGTGTCAGCGTGTCCCTGTCCTGTCCCCCCAAGTGTCAGCGTGTCCCTGTCCTGTCCCCCAAGTGTCAGCGTGTCCCTGTCCTGTCCCCCCAAGTGTCAGCGTGTCCCTGTCCCCCAAGTGTCAGTGTGTCCCTGTCCTGTCCCCCAAGTGTCAGTGTTTCCCTGTCCTGTCCCCCCCAAGTGTCAGCGTGTCCCTGTCCTGTCCCCCCAAGTGTCAGCGTGTCCCTGTCCTGTCCCCCAAGTGTCAGCGTGTCCCTGTCCTGTCCCCCAAGTGTCAGTGTGTCCCTGTCCTATCCCCCCCAAGTGTCAGCGTGTCCATGTCCTGTCCCCCAAGTGTCAGCGTGTCCCTGTCCTGTCCCGTCCCCCCCAAGTGTCAGCGTGTCCCTGTCCTGTCCCCCAAGTGTCAGCGTGTCCCTGTCCTGTCCCGTCCCCCCCAAGTGTCAGCGTGTCCGTGTCCTGTCCCCCAAGTGTCAGTGTGTCCCTGTCCCGTCCCCCCCAAGTGTCAGCGTGTCCGTGTCCTGTCCCCCAAGTGTCAGCGTGTCCCTGTCCTGTCCCCCAAGTGTCAGCGTGTCCCTGTCCTGTCCCCCCAAGTGTCAGCGTGTCCCTGTCCTGTCCCCCAAGTGTCAGCGTGTCCCTGTCCTGTCCCCCCAAGTGTCAGCGTGTCCCTGTCCCCCAAGTGTCAGTGTGTCCCTGTCCTGTCCCCCAAGTGTCAGTGTGTCCCTGTCCTGTCCCCCCCAAGTGTCAGCGTGTCCCTGTCCTGTCCCCCCAAGTGTCAGCGTGTCCCTATCCTGTCCCCCCAAGTTTCAGCGTGTCCCTGTCCTATCCCCCAAGTGTCAGCGTGTCCCTGTCCTGTCCCCCAAGTGTCAGTGTGTCCCTGTCCTGTCCCCCCCAAGTGTCAGCGTGTCCCTGTCCTGTCCCCCAAGTGTCAGCCTGTCCCTGTCCTGTCCCGTCCCCCCCAAGTGTCAGCGTGTCCCTGTCCTGTCCCCCAAGTGTCAGCGTGTCCCTGTCCCGTCCCCCCCAAGTGTCAGCGTGTCCGTGTCCTGTCCCCCAAGTGTCAGCGTGTCCGTGTCCTGTCCCCCAAGTGTCAGCGTGTCCGTGTCCTGTCCCCCCAAGTGTCAGCATGTCCGTGTCCTGTCCCCCCCAAGTGTCAGCGTGTCCCTGTCCCCCAAGTGTCAGCGTGTCCCTGTCCCCCAAGTGTCAGCGTGTCCCTGTCCTGTCCCCCAAGTGTCAGCGTGTCCCTGTCCTGTCCCCCAAGTGTCAGCGTGTCCGTGTCCTGTCCCCCAAGTGTCAGCGTGTCCCTGTCCTGTCCCCCAAGTGTCAGCGTGTCCGTGTCCTGTCCCCCCCAAGTGTCAGCGTGTCCCTGTCCTGTCTCCCAAGTGTCAGCGTGTCCCCGTCCTGTCCCCCAAGTGTCAGCGTGTCCCTGTCCTGTCCCCCCAAGTGTCAGCGTGTCCCTATCCTGTCCCCCCAAGTGTCAGCGTGTCCCTGTCCTGTCCCCAAGTGTCAGCGTGTCCCCGTCCTGTCCCCCAAGTGTCAGCGTGTCCGTGTCCTATCCCCCCAAGTGTCAGCGTGTCCCTGTCCTGTCCCCCCCAAGTGTCAGCGTGTCCCTGTCCTGTACCCCCAAGTGTCAGCGTGTCCCTGTCCTGTACCCCCAAGTGTCAGCGTGTCCCCGTCCTGTCCCCCAAGTGTCAGCGTGTCCCCGTCCTGTCCCCCAAGTGTCAGCGTGTCCCCGTCCTGTCCCCCCCAAGTGTCAGTGTGTCCCTGTCCTGTCCCCCCCAAGTGTCAGCGTGTCCCTGTCCTGTCCCCCACAAGTGTCAGCGTGTCCCTGTCCTATCCCCCCCAAGTGTCAGCGTGTCCCTGTCCTGTCCCCCCAAGTGTCAGCGTGTCCCTGTCCTGTCCCCCAAGTGTCAGCGTGTCCCTGTCCTGTCCCCCCCAAGTGTCAGCGTGTCCCTGTCCTGTCCCCCAAGTGTCAGCGTGTCCCTGTCCTGTCCCCCAAGTGTCAGCGTGTCCCTGTCCTGTCCCCCAAGTGTCAGCGTGTCCCTGTCCTGTCCCCCAAGTGTCAGCGTGTCCATGTCCTGTCCCCCAAGTGTCAGCGTGTCCCTGTCCTGTCCCCCAAGTGTCAGCGTGTCCCTGTCCTGTCCCCCCCAAGTGTCAGCGTGTCCCTGTCCTGTCCCCCCCAAGTGTCAGCGTGTCCCTGTCCTGTCCCCCAAGTGTCAGCGTGTCCCTGTCCTGTCCCCTAAGTGTCAGCGTGTCCCTGTCCTGTCCCCCAAGTGTCAGCGTGTCCCTGTCCCCCAAGTGTCAGGGTGTCCCTGTCCTGTCCCTCAAGTGTCAGCGTGTCCCCGTCCTGTCCCCCAAGTGTCAGCGTGTCCGTGTCCTGTCCCCCCCAAGTGTCAGCGTGTCCCTGTCCTGTCCCCCCCAAGTGTCAGCGCGTCCCTGTCCTGTCCCCCCAAGTGTCAGCGTGTCCCTGTCCTGTCCCCCCCAAATGTCAGCGTGTCCCTGTCCTGTCCCCAAGTGTCAGCGTGTCCCTGTCCTGTCCCCAAGTGTCAGCGTGTCCCTGTCCTGTCCCGTCCCCCCCAAGTTTCAGCGTGTCCCTGTCCTGTCCCCAAGTGTCAGCGTGTCCCTGTCCTGTCCTGTCCCCCAAGTGTCAGCGTGTCCCTGTCCTGTCCCCCAAGTGTCAGCGTGTCCCTGTCCTGTCCCCCAAGTGTCAGCGTGTCCCTTTCCTGTCCCCCAAGTGTCAGCGTGTCCCTGTCCTGTCCCCCCAAGTGTCAGCGTGTCCCTGTCCTGTCCCCCAAGTGTCAGCGTGTCCCTGTCCTGTCCCCCAAGTGTCAGCGTGTCCCTGTCCTGTCCCCCAAGTGTCAGCGTGTCCCTGTCCTGTCCCCCAAGTGTCAGCGTGTCCCTGTCCTGTTCCCCCAAGTGTCAGCGTGTCCATGTCCTGTCCCCCAAGTGTCAGCGTGTCCCCGTCCTGTCCCCCAAGTGTCAGCGTGTCCCTGTCCTGTCCCCCCCAAGTGTCAGCGTGTCCCTGTCCCCCCCAAGTGTCAGCGCGTCCCTGTCCTGTCCCCCCAAGTGTCAGCGTGTCCCTGTCCTGTCCCCAAGTGTCAGCGTGTCCCTGTCCCGCCCCCCCCCAAGTGTCAGCGTGTCCCTGTCCTGTCCCCCCCAAGTGTCAGCGTGTCCCTGTCCTGTCCCCAAGTGTCAGCGTGTCCCTGTCCTGTCCCCCAAGTGTCAGCGTGTCCCTGTCCTGTCCCCAAGTGTCAGCGTGTCCCTGTCCTGTCCCCCCAAGTGTCAGCGTGTCCCTGTCCTGTCCCCCAAGTGTCAGCGTGTCCCTGTCCCGTCCCCCCCAAGTGTCAGCGTGTCCCTGTCCTGTCCCCAAGTGTCAGCGTGTCCCTGTCCTGTCCTGTCCCCCAAGTGTCAGCGTGTCCCTGTCCCCCAAGTGTCAGCGTGTCCCTGTCCTGTCCCCCAAGTGTCAGCGTGTCCCTGTCCTGTCCCCCAAGTGTCAGCGTGTCCCTGTCCCGCCCCCCCCCCCCCAAGTGTCAGCGTGTCCCTGTCCTGTCCCCCAAGTGTCAGTGTGTCCCTGTACTGTCCCCCCAAGTGTCAGCGTGTCCCTGTCCTGTCCCCCCAAGTGTCAGTGTGTCCCTGTCCTGTCCCCCAAGTGTCAGCGTGTCCCTGTCCTGTCCCCCCAAGTGTCAGCGTGTCCCTGTCCCCCAAGTGTCAGTGTGTCCCTGTCCTGTCCCCCAAGTGTCAGTGTTTCCCTGTCCTGTCCCCCCCAAGTGTCAGCGTGTCCCTGTCCTGTCTCCCAAGTGTCAGCGTGTCCCCGTCCTGTCCCCCAAGTGTCAGCGTGTCCCTGTCCTGTCCCCCCAAGTGTCAGCGTGTCCCTATCCTGTCCCCCCAAGTGTCAGCGTGTCCCTGTCCTGTCCCCAAGTGTCAGCGTGTCCCCGTCCTGTCCCCCAAGTGTCAGCGTGTCCGTGTCCTATCCCCCCAAGTGTCAGCGTGTCCCTGTCCTGTCCCCCCCAAGTGTCAGCGTGTCCCTGTCCTGTACCCCCAAGTGTCAGCGTGTCCCTGTCCTGTACCCCCAAGTGTCAGCGTGTCCCCGTCCTGTCCCCCAAGTGTCAGCGTGTCCCCGTCCTGTCCCCCAAGTGTCAGCGTGTCCCCGTCCTGTCCCCCCCAAGTGTCAGTGTGTCCCTGTCCTGTCCCCCCCAAGTGTCAGCGTGTCCCTGTCCTGTCCCCCACAAGTGTCAGCGTGTCCCTGTCCTATCCCCCCCAAGTGTCAGCGTGTCCCTGTCCTGTCCCCCCAAGTGTCAGCGTGTCCCTGTCCTGTCCCCCAAGTGTCAGCGTGTCCCTGTCCTGTCCCCCCCAAGTGTCAGCGTGTCCCTGTCCTGTCCCCCAAGTGTCAGCGTGTCCCTGTCCTGTCCCCCAAGTGTCAGCGTGTCCCTGTCCTGTCCCCCAAGTGTCAGCGTGTCCATGTCCTGTCCCCCAAGTGTCAGCGTGTCCCTGTCCTGTCCCCCAAGTGTCAGCGTGTCCCTGTCCTGTCCCCCCCAAGTGTCAGCGTGTCCCTGTCCTGTCCCCCCCAAGTGTCAGCGTGTCCCTGTCCTGTCCCCCAAGTGTCAGCGTGTCCCTGTCCTGTCCCCCAAGTGTCAGCGTGTCCCTGTCCTGTCCCCCAAGTGTCAGCGTGTCCCTGTCCCCCAAGTGTCAGGGTGTCCCTGTCCTGTCCCTCAAGTGTCAGCGTGTCCCCGTCCTGTCCCCCAAGTGTCAGCGTGTCCCTGTCCTGTCCCCCCCAAGTGTCAGCGTGTCCCTGTCCTGTCCCCCCCAAGTGTCAGCGCGTCCCTGTCCTGTCCCCCCAAGTGTCAGCGTGTCCCTGTCCTGTCCCCCCCAAATGTCAGCGTGTCCCTGTCCTGTCCCCAAGTGTCAGCGTGTCCCTGTCCTGTCCCCAAGTGTCAGCGTGTCCCTGTCCTGTCCCGTCCCCCCCAAGTTTCAGCGTGTCCCTGTCCTGTCCCCAAGTGTCAGCGTGTCCCTGTCCTGTCCTGTCCCCCAAGTGTCAGCGTGTCCCTGTCCTGTCCCCCAAGTGTCAGCGTGTCCCTGTCCTGTCCCCCAAGTGTCAGCGTGTCCCTTTCCTGTCCCCCAAGTGTCAGCGTGTCCCTGTCCTGTCCCCCCAAGTGTCAGCGTGTCCCTGTCCTGTCCCCCAAGTGTCAGCGTGTCCCTGTCCTGTCCCCCAAGTGTCAGCGTGTCCCTGTCCTGTCCCCCAAGTGTCAGCGTGTCCCTGTCCTGTCCCCCAAGTGTCAGCGTGTCCCTGTCCTGTTCCCCCAAGTGTCAGCGTGTCCCCGTCCTGTCCCCCAAGTGTCAGCGTGTCCCCGTCCTGTCCCCCAAGTGTCAGCGTGTCCCTGTCCTGTCCCCCCCAAGTGTCAGCGTGTCCCTGTCCCCCCCAAGTGTCAGCGCGTCCCTGTCCTGTCCCCCCAAGTGTCAGCGTGTCCCTGTCCCGCCCCCCCCCAAGTGTCAGCGTGTCCCTGTCCCGCCCCCCCCCAAGTGTCAGCGTGTCCCTGTCCTGTCCCCAAGTGTCAGCGTGTCCCTGTCCTGTCCCCCAAGTGTCAGCGTGTCCCTGTCCTGTCACCCAAGTGTCAGCGTGTCCCTGTCCTGTCCCCCAAGTGTCAGCGTGTCCCTGTCCTGTCCCCCAAGTGTCAGCGTGTCCCTGTCCTGTCCCCCAAGTGTCAGCGTGTCCCTGTCCTGTCCCCCAAGTGTCAGCGTGTCCCTGTCCTGTCCCCAAGTGTCAGCGTGTCCCTGTCCTGTCCCCCCAAGTGTCAGCGTGTCCCTGTCCTGTCCCCCAAGTGTCAGCGTGTCCCTGTCCCGTCCCGTCCCCCCCAAGTGTCAGCGTGTCCCTGTCCTGTCCCCCCAAGTGTCAGCGTGTCCCTGTCCTGTCCCCCAAGTGTCAGCGTGTCCCTGTCCCGTCCCGTCCCCCCCAAGTGTCAGCGTGTCCCTGTCCTGTCCCCCAAGTGTCAGCGTGTCCCTGTCCTGTCCCCAAGTGTCAGCGTGTCCCTGTCCTGTCCTGTCCCCCAAGTGTCAGCGTGTCCCTGTCCCCCAAGTGTCAGCGTGTCCCTGTCCTGTCCCCCAAGTGTCAGCGTGTCCCTGTCCTGTCCCCCAAGTGTCAGCGTGTCCCTGTCCCGCCCCCCCCCCCAAGTGTCAGCGTGTCCCTGTCCTGTCCCCCAAGTGTCAGTGTGTCCCTGTACTGTCCCCCCAAGTGTCAGCGTGTCCCTGTCCTGTCCCCCCAAGTGTCAGTGTGTCCCTGTCCTGTCCCCCAAGTGTCAGCGTGTCCCTGTCCTGTCCCCCCAAGTGTCAGCGTGTCCCTGTCCTGTCCCCCAAGTGTCAGCGTGTCCCTGTCCTGTCCCCCAAGTGTCAGCGTGTCCCTGTCCTGTCCCCCCAAGTGTCAGCGTGTCCCTGTCCTGTCCCCCCCAAGTGTCAGCGTGTCCCTGTCCTGTCCCCCCAAGTGTCAGCGTGTCCCTGTCCTGTCCCCCAAGTGTCAGCGTGTCCCTGTCCTGTCACCCAAGTGTCAGCGTGTCCCTGTCCTGTCCCCCCAAGTGTCAGCGTGTCCCTGTCCTGTCCCCCCAAGTGTCAGCGTGTCCCTGTCCTGTCCCCCCAAGTGTCAGCGTGTCCCTGTCCTGTCCCCCAAGTGTCAGCGTGTCCCTGTCCTGTCCCCCCAAGTGTCAGCGTGTCCCTGTCCTGTCCCCCAAGTGTCAGCGTGTCCCTGTCCTGTCCCCCAAGTGTCAGCGTGTCCCTGTCCCCCAAGTGTCAGCGTGTCCCTGTCCTGGTCCCCAAGTGCCAGTGCATCCCCCTGGAAAGAAGTCTGCAGCCCCTCAGTACTGGAGACCACCCATAATATGGAGCTGTGTGCTCGGCGTCTGCTGTTTTGTTTATTTTTTGCCGTTGCCTTGGTTACAGTACAGACAGGGAAGCCGGAGTATATTTTGGGCTGTGGTTACGGTCAGGATTACCCTGTACAAGCGAGCGAGCGGGGATCCCTCTACCCACACACCTCCCCCTCCTCTGTAATGACTAGTGATGATAACCTGCGGAACCTCACTGGGGAGAGATCCCCAAATTATACACAGGAGAGGATTAGATACACGGCTCAGCAGTATCACACAGGATAGGATTAGATACACAGCTCAGCAGTATCACACAGGAGGGGATTAGATACACAGCTCAGCAGTATCACACAGGAGAGGATTAGATACACAGCTCAGCAGTATCACACAGGAGAGGATTAGATACACAGCTCAGCAGTATCACATAGGAGAGGATTAGATACACGGCTCAGCAGTATCACACAGGAGGGGATTAGATACACAACTCAGCAGTCAGTATCACACAGGAGAGGATTAGATACACAGCTCAGCAGTATCACACAGGAGAGGATTAGATACACAGCTCAGCAGTCAGTATCACACAGGATGGGATTAGATACACAGCTCAGCAGTATCACACAGGAGAGGATTAGATACACAGCTCAGCAGTATCACACAGGAGAGGATTAGTTACACAGCTCAGCAGTATCACACAGTGGAGGATTAGATACATAGCTCAGCAGTATCACACAGGGGAGGATTAGATACACAGCTCAGCAGTATCACACAGGAGAGGATTAGATACACAGCTCAGCAGTATCACACAGGAGAGGATTAGATACACAGCTCAGCAGTATCACACAGGAGAGGATTAGATACACAGCTCAGCAGTATCACACAGGAGAGGATTAGATACACAGCTCAGCAGTATCACACAGGAGAGGATTAGATACACAGATCAGCAGTATCACACAGGATAGGATTAGATACACAGATCAGCAGTTTCACACAGGATAGGATTAGATACACAGCTCAGCAGTATCACACAGGAGAGGATTAGATACACCGCTCAGCAGTATCACACAGGAGAGGATTAGATACACCGCTCAGCAGTCAGTATCACACAGGAGAGGATTAGATACACCGCTCAGCAGTCAGTATCACACAGGAGAGGATTAGATACACAGCTCAGCAGTCAGTATCACACAGGAGAGGATTAGATACATGGCAGTCAGTATCACACAGAATAGGATTAGATACACAGCTTATCAGGCTGTATCACACAGGATAGGATTAGATACACAGCTCAGCAGTATCACACAGGATAGGATTAGATACACAGCAGACAGTATCACACAGGATAGGATTAGATACACGGCTCAGCAGTATCACACAGGACAGGATTAGATACACCGCTCAGCAGTCAGTATCACACAGGAGAGGATTAGATACACCGCTCAGCAGTCAGTATCACACAGGAGAGGATTAGATACACAGCTCAGCAGGCAGTATCACACAGGATAGGATTAGATACACGGCAGTCAGTATCACACAGGATAGGATTAGATACACAGCTCAGCAGTATCACACAGGATAGGATTAGATACACAGCAGACAGTATCACACAGGATAGGATTAGATACACGGCTCAGCAGTATCACACAGGAGAGGATTAGATACACGGCTCAGAAGTATCACACAGGATAGGATTAGTTACACAGCTCAGCAGTATCACACAGGAGAGGATTAGATACACGGCTCAGCAGTATCACACAGGATAGGATTAGTTACACAGCTCAGCAGTATCACACAGGAGAGGATTAGATACACGGCTCAGCAGTATCACACAGGAGGGGATTAGATACACAGCTCAGCAGTATCACACAGGAGAGGATTAGATACACAGCTCAGCAGTATCACATAGGAGAGGATTAGATACACAGCTCAGCAGTATCACACAGGAGAGGATTAGATACACGGCTCAGCAGTATCACACAGGAGGGGATTAGATACACAACTCAGCAGTATCACACAGGATATGATTAGATACACAGCTCAGCAGTATCACACAGGATAGGATTAGTTACACAGCTCAGCAGTATCACACAGGAGAGGATTAGATACACAGCTCAGCAGTATCACACAGGAGGGGATTAGATACACAGCTCAGCAGTATCACACAGGAGAGGATTAGATACACAGCTCAGCAGTATCACACAGGAGAGGATTAGTTACACAGCTCAGCAGTATCACACAGGAGAGGATTAGATACACAGCTCAGCAGTATCACACAGGAGGGGATTAGATACACAGCTCAGCAGTATCACACAGGAGAGGATTAGATACACAGCTCAGCAGTATCACATAGGAGAGGATTAGATACACAGCTCAGCAGTATCACACAGGAGAGGATTAGATACACGGCTCAGCAGTATCACACAGGAGGGGATTAGATACACAACTCAGCAGTATCACACAGGAGAGGATTAGTTACAAAGCTCAGCAGTATCACACAGGGGAGGATTAGATACATAGCTCAGCAGTATCACACAGGGGAGGATTAGATACACAGCTCAGCAGTATCACACAGGAGAGGATTAGATACACAGCTCAGCAGTATCACACAGGAGAGGATTAGATACACAGCTCAGCAGTATCACACAGGAGAGGATTAGATACACAGATCAGCAGTATCACACAGGATAGGATTAGATACACCGCTCAGCAGTCAGTATCACACAGGAGAGGATTAGATACACCGCTCAGCAGTATCACACAGGATAGGATTAGATACACAGCTCAGCAGTATCACACAGGAGAGGATTAGATACACCGCTCAGCAGTATCACACAGGAGAGGATTAGATACACCGCTCAGCAGTCAGTATCACACAGGAGAGGATTAGATACACAGCTCAGCAGTCAGTATCACACAGGAGAGGATTAGATACACAGCTCAGCAGTATCACACAGGATAGGATTAGATACACGGCTCAGCAGTATCACACAGGACAGGATTAGATACACCGCTCAGCAGTCAGTATCACACAGGAGAGGATTAGATACACCGCTCAGCAGTCAGTATCACACAGGAGAGGATTAGATACACAGCTCAGCAGTATCACACAGGAGAGGATTAGATACACAGATCAGCAGTATCACACAGGAGAGGATTAGATACACAGCTCAGCAGTATCACACAGGATAGGATTAGATACACAGCTCAGCAGTCAGTATCACACAGGAGAGGATTAGATACACCGCTCAGCAGTCAGTATCACACAGGAGAGGATTAGATACACAGCTCAGCAGGCAGTATCACACAGGATAGGATTAGATACACGGCAGTCAGTATCACACAGAATAGGATTAGATACACAGCTCAGCAGTATCACACAGGATAGGATTAGATACACAGCAGACAGTATCACACAGGATAGGATTAGATACACGGCTCAGCAGTATCACACAGGAGAGGATTAGATACACAGCTCAGCAGACTGTATCACACAGGAGAGGATTAGATACACAGCTCAGCAGTATCACACAGGATAGGATTAGATACACAGCAGACAGTATCACACAGGAGAGGATTAGATACACAGCTCAGCAGTCAGTATCACACAGGAGAGGATTAGATACACAGCAGACAGTATCACACAGGAGAGGATTAGATACACAGGTCAGCAGACTGTATCACACAGGATAGGATTAGATACACAGCAGTCAGTGAGCTGGTACTTGTTGCTATGACATCATCTTTGTGTTTCCTTGTATGATCAGATGGGGGCGCTGTAGCGGCCGGCAGTGGCTGTGTCCTCCCTCCATCATTCGCTTATGTGATGTCAAAGTCCTCCGGTGACTCACAGCTTTGTGTTGTCTGTATAGCAAGTTGCCTAGCAACCCAAAATTTAGGCCAAACCTTAGGGAAGAGGGCGGGGCGCGGGTACACTCACACTTTCCTGTTGGTGGAGGGCTGTATTGGGATTCTTCTGTCTATGAGTCACCCACACAGTCAGCAGATGGTGCCAGGCCTCCGCTAACCCTGGCAGTGCCAGGGCTACAATACACTGAGGGGTATTGTCACCTAAAAAGATGACAAATACCAACATACTGTGCACCGTACACACATGAATGTAAAAAGTACCCGCAGCGTATAGATAGGTGCCAGAACATGGGGACAATTCTTTTCCGTATCCGAATAGTGCCCAACTATGCCCACATACAGCCATAATACAGAAGAAGTGCCATATACGGCTCCTAGTGGTCCCTGTGTACAAATAGATACATTGGGGGTCATTTACTAAGGGCCCGATTCGCGTTTTCCCGACGTGTTACCCGAATATTTCCGATTTGCGCCGATTGTACCTGAATTGCCCTGGGTTTTTGGCGCACGCGATCGGATTGTGGCGCATCGGCGCCGGCATGCGCGCGACGGAAATCGGGGGGCGTGGCCGAACGAAAACCCGACGTATTCGGAAAAACCGCCGCATTTTAAAAAAAAATTGTGTCGCGAAAATTTCACTCACCTTCATCCTGCATAGGCCGGTGTATTTCGAGGCAATCCAGCGGACTTCAGCGCAGCAGCGCCACCTGGTGGACGTCGGAGGAACTGCATTGATGAATCCCGGCCGGACCCGAATCCACCGCAGAGAACGCGCCGCTGGATCGCGAACGGACCGGGTAAGTAATCGTGCCCCATTGTATCCCAAAATAATAGTGCAGCACCCACAGACACCTACATCTACTGTGCAGTATACAGGAGAGATGTCGCCCTCTACTGGAGGCTGTGTGCACAGCGAGGACTGTCAGAATCCTAATTGGGAATAATTAATCATTTATTTTTGTGTGTTTGGCGCCGTTTTGGTGCAATTGTGTTACAAAAGCTGTTTTTCGATTACGTTAGTTACATCAACATAGGACAGAGGAAACTGTCCCTGCCATGTCATGTGATCGTTCCAGACATCCTAGTTACCTATATTCATCCCTCTTCTCTGGTGCTACCTCAAGGTCTCCTTTGCCTTGTCTAAGACCTCATGGAATACCAGGAATTTTCCTTGTGGTCACCGACACACCATGCCACCACCACCCCCTTACTTACATGTGGTGGCACCCATGGGATGTGACACACTGCTGTACCTGCTGCTGCCATGTGCTACTTTATCATACTGTCCTAAGCTTATAGAAGAGCCACCACTATGAATTTTGGGGTTCCTGACAAATTTTGTGCACATTCGTTCCCCATCTTATACTACTACACCACATCATGTACATACATGTAAGACTATAACAGGTCCTGGCGAATAAAGAGATTGTGGCCTTCCCAATGTTCTAGAGATTTTAATGATCTGACAATCAGCGCATAAAAACAGTAATGGAACACAACTTGTTACATATAAACTATAACATATCTAAATGTATGACATGGGGACAGTACTAAAAGCCAATCTTACTACATAGATACAGCACTGGAACCAAGATTATGACATGTATACAGAACTGGAACCAAGATTACTACATAGATACAGCACTGGAACCAATATTATTTCATAGATACAGCACTGGAACCAAGATTACTAATAAATACAGCATTGGGACAAAGATTATTTCATAGATACAGCACTGGAACCAATATTACTACATAGATACAGCACTGGAAAAAAGATTACTGCATAGATAGAGCATCTGAACAAAGATTACTGCATAGATACAGCACTGGAACAAAGATTACTACATAGATACAGAACTGGAACCAAAATTATGACATGTATACAGAACTGGAACCAAAATTATGACATGTATACAGAACTGGAACCAAGATTACTACATAGATACAGCACTGGAACCAAGATAATTTCATAGATACAGCACTGGAACAAAGATTACTACATAGATAGAGCAGCGGAACAAAGATTACTACATAGATAGAGCAGCGGAACAAAGATTACTACATAGATAGAGCATCGGAACAAAGATTACTACATAGATACAGCACTGGAACAAAGATTACTACATAGATAGAGCATCGGAACAAAGATTACTACATAGATACAGCACTGGAACAAAGATTACTACATAGATAGAGCATCGGAACAAAGATTACTACATAGATAGAGCATCGGAACAAAGATTACTACATAGATATAGCATCGGAACAAAGATTACTACATAGATACAGCATCGGAACAAAGATTACTACATAGATACAGCACTGGAACAAAGATTACTACATAGATACAGCACTGGAACAAAGATTACTACATAGATAGAGCATCGGAACAAAGATTACTACATAGATAGAGCATCGGAACAAAGATTACTACATAGATAGAGCATCGGAACAAAGATTACTACATAGATAGAGCATCGGAACAAAGATTACTACATAGATAGAGCACTGGAACAAAGATTACTACATAGATACAACACTGGAACAAAGATTACTACATAGATACAGCACTGGAACAAAGATTACTACATAGATACAGCACTGGAACCAGGATTACTACATAGATACAGCACTGGGACAGCCCCGGTTTCTTGATCACTCTAGCAGTTCTACAATAAGAGCAGGCTTCTTCTTCTCCGAGCCTTCTTCCTCTGATCCAGTGATGGAAGCCCTCAGCGCAGGAGGCCGGGTAGCGGTGAGAGTAGCGAGTCCTTACTGCTCCCGGGTCCTCTCCTGCCGCTCCGCTCTTTGTCCTGACTCCTGATGTCGGGTGAATGCTCCTCAGATACAGGAGTGATAAGTTCTTGTTAGCTGTACTGTTCTGCTCCCGGGTCATCTCCTGCTCCTGAGGACCAAGTTTACTACACAGATTTGTTAACATAACCAAGATTACTACACTGAGCAGGGTAAGAGCAAAGATTACTATCTAGATACAGGACCAGCACAAAGCTTACTACATAGATATAGGGTGCTAGATACAGTTCCTGAACCTGATTACTTTGCAGCTGCAGGGCTACTACATAGGATTGGCATTAGAACCAAGTTTACTACCTAGATACCGGACCAGAACCAAGACTACTACATAGATATATTACCTAAACCAAGATTACTTCATAGATAATAATAATAATAATAATAATAATAATAATTCTTTATTTATATAGCGCACACAGATTACGCAGCGCTGCACAAGCATGTCAAATTGGTCCCTGTCCCCATGGGGCTCACAATCTAAACAACCTAACAGTATGTTTTGAAGTGTGGGAGGAAACCGGAGTACCCGGAGGAAACCCACGCAAACACGGAGAGAACATACAAACTCTTTGCAGATGTTGACCTGGGTGGGATTCGAACCCAGGACACCAGTGCTGCAAGGCAGATGTGCTACTCACTCAGCCACCGTGCCGCCCTGATATGGTACTAGAACCAAGGTTACCGAATAGATACAGGGCCTTAGCCAAGCTTACTAAATGTATACAGCATCAGAACCAAGATTACTACATAGATACATCAAGATTACTACATAGATACATCAAGATTACTACATAGATACAGCACTGGAACCCAAGTTACTTTATAGATCTGGCATCAAAACCAAGATTATGAGTTATTTAGTCTGGAAAAGAGACGACTACGAGGAGACAGGAATAATTTATATAAATATATGAATGGTCCATACAAAAAATATGGTGGTAAGTTGTTTCAGATTAAATCAAATCATAAGACGAGGGGGCACTGTCTCCATCTGGAGAAATCAAGGTTTAATCACCGGAGGCGATAAGGCTTTTTTACGATGAGAACTGTCAATCTGTGGAATAGCTGAGCTGAGGCGTTGGTCACAGCAGGGACAGCAGAGAGCTCAGGCGCTGGTCACAGCAGGGACAGCAGAGAGCTCAGGCGCTGGTCACAGCAGGGACAGCAGAGAGCTCAGGCGCTGGTCACAGCAGGGACAGCAGAGAGCTCAGGCGCTGGTCACAGCAGGGACAGCAGAGAGCTCAGGCGCTGGTCACAGCAGGGACAGCAGAGAGCTCAGGCGCTGGTCACAGCAGGGACAGCAGAGAGCTCAGGCGCTGGTCACAGCAGGGACAGCAGAGAGCTCAGGCGCTGGTCACAGCAGGGACAGCAGAGAGCTCAGGCGCTGGTCACAGCAGGGACAGCAGAGAGCTCAGGCGCTGGTCACAGCAGGGACAGCAGAGAGCTCAGGCGCTGGTCACAGCAGGGACAGCAGAGAGCTCAGGCGCTGGTCACAGCAGGGACAGCAGAGAGCTCAGGCGCTGGTCACAGCAGGGACAGCAGAGAGCTCAGGCGCTGGTCACAGCAGGGACAGCAGAGAGCTCAGGCGCTGGTCACAGCAGGGACAGCAGAGAGCTCAGGCTCTGGTCACAGCAGGGACAGCAGAGAGCTCAGGAGCAGAGCACAGCAGGGACAGTAGAGCACAGCAGGGACAGCAGAGAGCTCAGGCGCTGGTCACAGCAGGGACAGCAGAGAGCTCAGGCGCTGGTCACAGCAGGGACAGCAGAGAGCTCAGGCGCTGGTCACAGCAGGGACAGCAGAGAGCTCAGGCGCTGGTCACAGCAGGGACAGCAGAGAGCTCAGGCGCTGGTCACAGCAGGGACAGCAGAGAGCTCAGGCGCTGGTCACAGCAGGGACAGCAGAGAGCTCAGGCGCTGGTCACAGCATGGACAGCAGAGAGCTCAGGCGCTGGTCACAGCAGGGACAGCAGAGAGCTCAGGAGCAGAGCATAGCAGGGACAGCAGAGAGCTCAGGCGCTGGTCACAGCAGGGACAGCAGAGAGCTCAGGCGCTGGTCACAGCAGGGACAGCAGAGAGCTCAGGCGCTGGTCACAGCAGGGACAGCAGAGAGCTCAGGCGCTGGTCACAGCAGGGACAGCAGAGAGCTCAGGCGCTGGTCACAGCAGGGACAGCAGAGAGCTCAGGAGCAGAGCATAGCAGGGACAGCAGAGAGCTCAGGCGCTGGTCACAGCAGGGACAGCAGAGAGCTCAAGTGCTGGTCACAGCAGGGACAGCAGAGAGCTCAGGCGCTGGTCACAGCAGGGACAGCAGAGAGCTCAGGCGCTGGTCACAGCAGGGACAGCAGAGAGCTCAGGCGCTGGTCACAGCAGGGACAGCAGAGAGCTCAGGAGCAGAGCATAGCAGGGACAGCAGAGAGCTCAGGCGCTGGTCACAGCAGGGACAGCAGAGAGCTCAGGCGCTGGTCACAGCAGGGACAGCAGAGAGCTCAAGTGCTGGTCACAGCAGGGACAGCAGAGAGCTCAGGCGCTGGTCACAGCAGGGACAGCAGAGAGCTCAGGCGCTGGTCACAGCAGGGACAGCAGAGAGCTCAGGCGCTGGTCACAGCAGGGACAGCAGAGAGCTCAGGAGCAGAGCATAGCAGGGACAGCAGAGAGCTCAGGCGCTGATAACAGCAGGGACAGCAGAGAGCTCAGGCGCTGGTCACAGCAGGGACAGCAGAGAGCTCAGGCTCTGGTCACAGCAGGGACAGCAGAGAGCTCAGGTGCTGGTCACAGCAGGGACAGCAGAGAGCTCAGGCGCTGGTCACAGCAGGGACAGCAGAGAGCTCAGGCGCAGGGACAGGAGAGAGCTCAGGCGCTGGTCACAGCAGGGACAGCAGAGAGCTCAGGCACAGGTCACAGCAGGGACAGCAGAAAGCTCAGGCACTGGTCACAGCAGGGACAACAGAGAGCTCAGGCGCTGGTCACAGCAGGGACAGCAGAGAGCTCAGGCGCTGGTCACAGCAGGGACAGCAGAGAGCTCAGGCGCAGGGACAGCAGAGAGCTCAGGCGCAGGGACAGCAGAGAGCTCAGGCGCAGGGACAGCAGAGAGCTCAGGCGCAGGGACAGCAGAGAGCTCAGGCGCAGGGACAGCAGAGAGCTCAGGCGCAGGGACAGCAGAGAGCTCAGGCGCAGGGACAGCAGAGAGCTCAGGCGCAGGGACAGCAGAGAGCTCAGGCGCAGGGACAGCAGAGAGCTCAGGCGCAGGGACAGCAGAGAGCTCAGGCGCAGGGACAGCAGAGAGCTCAGGCGCAGGGACAGCAGAGAGCTCAGGCGCTGGTCACAGCAGGGACAGCAGAGAGCTCAGGCACAGGTCACAGCAGGGAGAGCAGAGAGCTCAGGAGCAGAGCACAGCAGGGACAGCAGAGAGCTCAGGAGCAGAGCACATCAGGGAGAGCAGAAAGCTCAGGAGCAGAGCACAGCAGGGACAGCAGAGAGCTCAGGAGGAGAGCACAGCAGGGACAGCAGAGAGCTCAGGAGGAGAGCACAGCAGGGAGAGCAGAAAGCTCAGGAGCAGAGCACAGCAGGGAGAGCAGAAAGCTCAGGAGCAGAGCACAGCAAGGAGAGTATAGAGCTCAGGAGCAGCACACATCAGGGAGAGCAGAGAGCTCAGGAGCACAGCAGAGAGCTCAGGAGCACAGCAGAGAGCTCAGGAGCAGAGCACAGCAGGGAAAGCAGAGAGCTCAGGAGCAGAGCACAGCAGGGACAGGAGAGAGCTTCAAGAAGGGTCTAGATGCCTTTTTACACCTAAATAACATTGATGGTTATGTTATATAGAATTATTTCCCCTTAATCTCTTCCTCATCCAATCCCTTCCCTTCCTTGGTTGAACTTGATGGACAAGTGTCTTTTTTCAACCGTATAGACTATATATTCAGTATATATTACTACGCAGATTTGGTATCCAAACCCAGACTATTACATATATACTGGACCAGCACAAAACTTACTACATAGATAGAGCACTGGAACACAGGAGACGGCATAGATATGTGTGACATATTAATATCATTACAAACTATCTGTTTATATTTAACAATATGATACCAGAACCAGGATTTCCTCCTAGATACCGATAAATATGCGCACATACGAGTATAAGAGAACAGGCACTGTATCGGGGCACAAGCTCAGGAACAGGTTCTGAAACACGGTTCAGAGTACAGGTCCGGTCTAAATTAAGTAGCCCGAGTCCATCCACAGGTCCATCCATTTTGACACCAGGCTTACAACATAGCTACAAACCTATTATGTATCCCAGCATCCTAAACTGCCAGGTACATAAAAATCACTATCCCATGTGGTGAACCCCCAAAATGGAAATGTCCAAATCATACATTTTTCAAAGGCATACCATAAACTACATAAATGTGTCATCTCTGCAATTGTATTGACCCAAAAAATAAAGGGGATGTGTCACGTGTACCGCCATAAATACAAAGCCTGAAAGATTTGCATTTATTTGTCTCTTGTTCAGCATTTTGAATTTATTCCACTGTAAATTTGCAATGTCTACCCCATGTATTTATCTGATCTCATGAAATCACAGCAGCCTCCATAGAGGATGGAAAAGAATAGGGGTTCATGGAGGTTGCTGTGATTTCATGTGATCAGATACATACATGGGGTAGACGTTGCAAACGTATCTGGGTAAAAGAACTTAGATGACATCACCCTGGTCACATGACATGGCGAGATGAGGCATGGGACAGGAAAAAGTAGATAGGAGGGGCCAAAGAGTAGGACACGCCCCCTCTGATGGTAGGTAATCTGATATATAGCTGAGTGTATGTATGTCTGCTAAATTAATCTGCACTGTCAGGTTTACAATCTTGCACAGCCGCTCCATGTGACTCTGGGTAAAATATATATTTGGTATCTGCTACCACCATCTGTGTGTATGACACTGCCTGAGCCTATGGTAACACTGCTGTGCCTGAGCCTATGGTAACACTGCTGTGCCTGTAGCTGTGCCTGAGCCTATGGTAACAATGCTGTGCCTGAGCCTATGGTAACACTGCTGTGCCTGAGCCTATGGTAACACTGCTGTGCCTGTAGCTGTGCCTGAGCCTATGGTAACACTGCTGTGCCTGAGCCTATGGTAACACTGCTGTGCCTGAGCCTATGGTAACACTGCTGCGCCTGAGCCTATGGTAACACTGCTGCGCCTGAGCCTATGGTAACACTGCTGTGCCTGTAGCTGTGCCTGAGCCTATGGTAACACTGCTGTGCCTGAGCCTATGGTAACACTGCTGTGCCTGAGCCTATGGTAACACTGCTGTGCCTGAGCCTATGGCAACACTGCTGTGCCTGAGCCTATGGTAACACTGCTGCGCCTGAGCCTATGGTAACACTGCTGTGCCTGAGCCTATGGTAACACTGCTGTGCCTGAGCCTATGGTAACACTGCTGTGCCTGAGCCTATGGTAACACTGCTGTGCCTGTAGCTGTGACCCCCTCTCTCTGCTCTCTCTACAGCTCCCTCTGCTGGCCACCAGATAATCTCTATGTCTCAGGATTGCAGGTAGTAGCATGTACACATCAGTCAGGTACTAGTTACTTCCAGTCATGTGTTCTGACATCACTGGTGGGTATAAAGTAAGATTCAATGACATCACTATTTGGTAACAGATCAGGTATTCAGATATCTTCACTTGACCGCAAAGTCGAAGTTCTGCACATGTGTACAACTCCGGCTCCGCGAACGAGTGCTGTGCGGTAAAGATCTCTGGGTGGGAGGATCAAAGAGGCTACTGGGGTGTGGAGTAGTTGTGCCGTGTAACCTCAGCTCCGGCTACACCACGCCCCAGTATTCTCTTTAGAAAATGTGCATATTACCCCAAAAAAAGATTATAAAAGATCGAGAGGAGTACAGGATTAGCCCTAATAAGAGCTATCCTTCCAAATGGTAGGTGCACCTACCACCGGATCTACCTCAATAGGTAGATCTGTGGTGGTAGGTTTCCTTATAGGTGACTATTAAACTGACAAAAGTTATAAAATCCCCAATCCCCTTTCTGGATTCCCTTGTGGTGATGAAGGGGCGCGTGGCACATTTTTACAGCTGCTTAACCCCTTACTGACATGTGACGTAACACTAAGTCACATGCCGGGTGCATGGAGAGGGCTCACGGGCCGAGCCCTCTCCATAGCCGGTAAGTCTTTGCTGCATATCGCTAGCACCGATCCCGTGGATTGGAGAGGATCGACGCTCCCCGTGACGTCATCAGCGAGCGGCGATCCGACATTATAACAGCCTCGGGTCTTCTGCTGTCTCGTTTTAACCCTATCATTACAATGTGTGATCAGCAATGAATGTGGAGGAAAATTCCCATATACTGCCACACAGCAGTATGGCAGTATATGGTAGGATCTATCAGACAACCTAGGGTTAAAGTACCCTAGGAAGTCTGAAAAATAGTAAAAATAAAAAAGGAAAAAAATATATAATGAAAAAATAACTAACCCCCCCTGAACTGATATAAATATAAATAAACAGTAAAAATCATAAACACATCAGGTATCGCCGCGTCCGAAAATGTCCAATCTATCAAAATATAATAACGGGTTTTCACTGCATTTAACCCCGTAACGGAAAATAGCGCCCAAAGTTGAAAATGACACTTTTTTTGCCATTTTAAAAAACATACCGTATATTCCGGCGTATAAGACGACTTTTGAAGACAGAAAAATCTTCTGTCTTCTCTGGGGTCATCTTATACGCCGGTAATCCCGACCGCCTGCCGTGTATTCACTGCGACGATCGGATCGCGCTGCATGGAGAGGGCTCACGGGCTGTGCCCTCTCCATAGCCGGTAAGTCTTTGCTGCATATTGCTAGCACCGATCGTGGGTGTTTTCACAGCGTGGGCGCCGGCATCTTACCTGGGATCGCCGCTCCCCGTGACGTCATCAGGGGCGGCGATCCATCTCCATGGTAGCCTCGGGTCTTCCGAAGACCCGAGGCTATTTTGTTTTAACCCCTTCATTAGAATGTGCTGATAGCACATTGTAATGAATGAGGAAAATCCCCATATACAGTAGTATGGCAGTATATGATAGGATCGATCAGACAACCTAGGGTTAAAGTACCCTAGGGAGTCTGAAAAATAGTATAAATAAAAATTAAAAAAGTTTAAAAAAAAAATTATAATAAAAAAACCTAAAATTTCAAATCACCCCCCCCTTTCCCTAGAACTGACATAAATATAAATAAACAGTAAAAATCATAAACACATTAGATATCGACGAGTCTGAAAATGTCCAATCTATCAAAATATGATAACCGTTTTTCAATGCGTTTAACCCCGTAACGGAAAATAGCGTCCAAAGTCGAAAATGGCACTTTTTTGCCATTTTGAAAAATATAAAAAAAATCTATAAAAAGTGATCAAAAGGTCGCACAGTCCTAAAAATGATATCATTGAAAATATTATCAAATTTTGCAAAAAATGACACCACGCACAGCTCCGTACACCAAAGTATGAAAAAGTTATTGGCGCTAGAAGTTGGCAAAATCAAAAAAATAATTTTTGTACAGGAGGTATGAAAACATTATAAAACCTACACAAATGTGGTCTCCCCGTGATGATACTGACCGACATTGCCACTTGAAAATCCATAAAATCCAAGCCCACAAGCTGACGCCAATCGCGGGTGTTAGCGCTCGGTGTGCGGTGTCCTTCTGGTGCCGGCTCCGTTCATGAGGACGTTATAGAACGTCCCAGTGAGGGAAGTATCTACCTGCAGGGACGTACTATACCGTCCAGGTGCGCGTAGGGGGTTAATATTCCATTCCGTCCCCGGGTTATATACAGGATGGGTTCTGTAGGTTTGTTCTTAAGTTGAATTTGTATGTAAGTCGGAACTGTATATTTTATCATTGTAACCCCAGTCAAAATTTTTCTTTTGTCTCTGTGACAATTGGATTTTAAAAATGTTGTGTTGTCATAAGAACCAGGAGTAACAATAAATCTTCATTACAGACGCCTGTGATAACTGTTACAGCTGTTTATTATAGCCTAGGACTAAAGTACAAGAAATTACCAATATCCAGGGGGATGTTTGTAACTAGGGGTTGTCTGTAAGTCGGGGCATCCTTTTGTGATGCAAAATGAGGAAAAAAGTGGGGATTCAGAGATTTGGGGATTCAGAGATTTAGGTTTCCCTATCGGGAATAATTGTTTGTATATTTTCATGGATCGCCATTTTGGGACACAGTGATACCTAATGTTTTAGGTTTTCCTTTTTAGGATATCTGGGATCCTCTGGAAATAGTTTAGTGGCTGTGCATTCAGATGTCCACATTTTTACCTAAAATACTTAAGGAATTGAGTAGGATTATATGTAAGAGGATTGGTCTTGCTTAGGTAGCAGAATATTCCCGGGTCACGATTACCCCGTTGCCCCCCCCATCGGCCGTTTTATAATGTAGAGAGCAGCCGGGTACGAGCAGCAGCAGCATTAGAAGACCCTAATAACAAGGGGAGGAGGGGGGGTCGTGGATTCTCAAGTCTCAACCTCTATGTGTTCAGATTCAACTTGGAAATGTCCAATGAGGGGGGTAAGGTAGGTGGTAAGAGGTTTAAAGTCACCTGCGACTAAATTGCTGGTTAGTTCCAGACAGGTGATCTGGTGTCTGGACATCATTTTTGGGTTTCGCTCTAATTGCCACAGGAAGTGGGTATAATGTATTTCAGTATTACAATGATTAACCCTTTCACGACCCGTGACGTAAGATGCATGGAAAGGGCTCACGGGCTGAGCCTTCTCCATAGCCGGTAAGTCTTTGCATATTGCAGCAAAGGCTTACCGGTAACACCCGCGATCGGTGCACAGGTGCTAACTCGCACTTCGCCATCTTGTTGGAGATCGTCGCTCCTCGTGACGTCATTGGAAAGCGGCAATCCGTTGTCATGACAGCCTCGGGTCTTCAGAAGACCTGAGGCTGTCTCGTTTCAATCACGATCACAATGGGGGTAATTTACTAAGGGCCCGAATCACGTTTTTACGGCGGGTTACACAAACTTTTCGGATTGTAGCGCATCGGCGCCGGCATGCACGCAACGGAAATCGGGGGCGTGGCCGTCGGAAAACCCGTCGGATTCGGAGAAACCGCTTTATTTTTTTAAAAATTAACTTCAGTGCACTCCGATGGAATTCAGCGCAGCAGCGCCACCTAGTGGACATCAGGGGAACTACCTTAGTGAATCGCTGGAAGACCCGAATCCTCCACAGAGAACACGCCGCGGGATCGCGACAGGACCGGGTAAGTAAATCTGCCTCAATGTTTTGCAAATTGTAATGAATGAGGAGGCAAATCTCCATATACTGCTACACAGTATATGGTAGGATCGATCAGACAACCTAGGGTTAAAGTACCCTATGGAGTCTGAAAAATAGTAAAAATAAAGATGAAAAAAGTATTTAAAAAAAAATTATAATAAAAAAAAACCCTAAAAATTCAAGTCACCCCTTTTCCCTAGCATTGATATAAATACAGTAAAAATCATAAACACATTAGGTATCGACGCGTCCGAATAACGGTTTTTCACTGCGTTTAACCCTGTAACGGAAAAATAGTCGAAGTCGAAAATGGCACTTTTTTTTGCCATTTTAAAATTATTTTTGAAAAATAAATTAAAAGTTGTACAGTCCTAAAAATGGCAGCATTGAAAAAGTCATAATAAGTCGCAAAAAATGACACCCCCCACAGCTCCGTACACCGAAGTATGAAAAAGTTATTAGCTCCAGAAGACGACAAAACAAAAAAAATATATATATATATATCTCGAGTTTTTAATTTTTGTAAATATATGAAAACATTATAAAACCTACACAAATGTGTTATCCTCATCACCGCACCGACCCAAAGAATAAAGTAGACATGTCATTTGGGGCGCACAGTGAAAGCCGTAAAATCCAAGCCCACAAGAAAACGGCACAAATGTGTTTTTTCACCAATTTCACTGCATATGTAATTTTGTTCCCGCTTTCCAGTACATGACAGGGAATATTCAATATCGTCACTATGAAGTGCAACTTGTTACGCAGAAAACAACACAGCTCTTTACAAGCAAAAAAAAAAAAAAAAGTTATAGATTTTTGATTGTGGGGAGTGAAAAATAAAAATCAAAAAACAAAAAAAGGGTGAGGTCCTTAAAGGGTTAAACTCGCCCCCTTTCCCTCTGTAGATCAGCCTTCAGGGGATGTGTGTTACTTCGCTACGTGTCACCCCACATACAGCAGTGGTGAACCCATACATACAAGGCACAGACGAGATTGTCAGCTCCTAGGCCCAGTCCTGTACATTATACTGTACAATGACTACAGGCAGCATTAGATGGTGAGCTCTGCAGCATATGTTATACAGAGACAGTGCTGCCCTCTGCTGCCTACATATGTACAGACATTCACTGCCTTACACACTGCTGCCCCCTGGTGCCCGTCTGCTGCCATTACATCCACAGTCTTCTCTGAAGCACGTGTATGGTGGTATTTACCAACCTATAGAATGAGCATTATAGGAGACCAACGTGACCGGACTCGGTGCTCCTAGAGCCCTCTAACCCTTTTACATTCACGATTTCCCCATTTCATCAGCGTCATCTTTCAAAAGTAAACTTATTGGTTATATGAAAAAATATGCGTAATCTTTATTTACCAATCCAGGCCAGGGCCTGTATTTTCTCCCCAGGGAGAGTGCAGGTCCTGGGAATGAATAGTGGACGCCAGTCCAAGGCCTCCAGTTCCCAGACTAGGCCGGCTTGAGCTGGAGAGACACAACAACCGGCCAAGCCAGCAACG
Source organism: Engystomops pustulosus (assembly GCF_040894005.1). Classification (NCBI taxonomy): domain Eukaryota; kingdom Metazoa; phylum Chordata; class Amphibia; order Anura; family Leptodactylidae; genus Engystomops; species Engystomops pustulosus. The sequence continues at coordinate 6,177,736 of NC_092417.1, forward strand.
GTCAGAAGATCGGAGCAGAGTCGCAGCAGTGCAGCTCCACGCGGGTCGCAGCCAGAGAGCAGAGGACGTCGAAAGGCCCCAGGTGGAGGTGAGATGGAAACATCCTGCAGCGCTCCTTCTGGAGCAGCCTCACAGCTAAGTACTCACGGGGGTGACCAGGACTGGTGGGTGCGCAAGGCCCAGGAGCCTGATGTCACCTATAGCACCCGCATTGTCGAGAACCTCCGTGAGTATGAGGAAGCCAGTAAGACCTCGTGGCGGCTCCGGGAGGAGCTGCGAGAGACCCGGGCAAAGATGGCGACTGCGACCAGGACCAGCAAGGTGGAGCTTACAGAGATTGCAAAGCGGCTAAAGAATAACATCAACTCTCTGGAGGGAAGGAAGACCATCATCCTGCAGCACAGCGGCCCCTGCAGAGAGAAGCTAGAGAACGATGACCGGTTCCGGGCCATGGAGGAGGAGAAAACCCGGAGACTGAGGGGCCTCCAGTCGCAGGTGGATGAGGAGGAGGTGGAGGAGACTGCACCAGAACATCAGCAGTGTCCATCTGATAGTCTGCAGCAACATCAGCAGACTTGGTACAGCGGGCCCTCTGCAGAGCAGGTGGCTCTACCATCAGACTCCAGCTCTGCTGGTGAGGGGGAAGATGACACCAGCGTCCAGGGTGGGAGGCTGATGGCGCAGATTCGCCTCCTCGAGTCTCCGGTCCATATGGAGAACATGGCGTTTGGTGATGATCTGGGACCGGAGACGAAAGTGAAGACCAAGGCTAAGAAGATCTCGGCCAGAGAGGAGGTGAGACTTGTATATGTACCCCACCCTGTGCACCCCCCGCCGCCAGCGGCAGGGAAAGCCTGTTGTGCGAGTCCCACTTCCCGCCCCAGCTCGAGTTCTGTTGTGGACCCTGAGCAAGGGAGTGGGAAGATAAAACCTGTGCCGTCGCTAATGGCAACGGACGTCATCTCTGCTTGTGGTAGCAAAGGTGGCGTTGGGCAGACCTCGGCAATGCGGCCGAACAGTGAGGGCACCCAGAGGCAGGTGCGGCATGTTCTGGTTCTGGTGTTCAGGTCCGTCCCTTAGTAAGAGGGGGGGACGGCCTGGCACTAGAGCCCGCTGTGAGTGCTCAGCCTGCCCTGGAACCTGTGGCAGCTGCTAAGCAGTGGCCGCTGTGTGAAGGGGCAGTTGGGGCAAAGGGACCCAATCCTCCTGGAGGAAAAAAAAAGGACGCTGAACTGGATGGGACTGTCTCAAGCCAGGGGTCGGCCGCTGGTCCTGAGGAGATGGTCCTATCCCCCCCGCAGAAGAGACTGCAGCTGGTCCAGCCGGTGTATGTGTGCAGGCTAGTGTACCTTCTAATGTGAATAGTGGTGTGAATGGTGGTGGTAATAATGTTGTTGTAGGTGATGGGTCTGTAGGGTCAGTGGGGTCTGGTCCATCTGCCACCCCAGTAGCGGCATCTCAGGCACGCAGTTATGCGAGTGTCGCTGCTGGGGCTGCTGGTGTATCCTCCCCATCACCAGTCTTTGGGGATGGCATGATGCAGCGGCGCCTCCTGGAGACCCTCAGAAAGGGAGAGAGAGCAATGAATGTAGAGGGGCAGGAGGTTGATTTATCCTTTTGGATAGACAGGTTTGGCCTGTCAGCCTTCTGAGAGGAAAGAGGGGGAGAGACTGTGTGGTCTCTCCTGACAGCCGGGCCAGTGGGGACTTGTAGGAATGTGGTCCGTCTTCGCTGGAGGGGCAGTGATGCATGTCCTCCAAGGGCAAAAGTAGTAGAGCTCCTTCAGAGGATCAACTTCAAGGCAGTTGGCATCTTTGCCTTGATACATCCCTATGGCACCCCCATTTTTGACATCAGCTTTGTTCGACCGGAGGGCCTTGAGCTCTTTTGGTCGAATTATGAGCTTAGGCACAATGAGCCCGGCTGGCGGGATTTCGCTGTACAAGCGGTGTCCCGTCAAAATGAGATCAAGAGGGTGACCGTTTTAACATGTAACGAGTCACTTTCATGTATGGATATTATGACCTGGTTGAACAGGTATGGCGAAGTGGTGGCAGTTCCTAAAAAGAACTTGGATGAGTTTGGCATCTGGTCAGGAGCCTGGACCTTCATGGTTAAGTTGAGGCATTCAGGAGGCATGGACACCCACATTCCCTCCTCAGCTTTCTTGGGGAGGGACAGAATCCTGATCTTTTACCAGGGGCAGCCAAAGGTCTGCCACAGATGCGGTGATCCCACACACTTAAGCGCCAACTGCCATGTGCAGAAGTGCGCATTGTGCGGTGGGGTTGGTCATCTTGCCGCAAACTGTGAGCAGATCAGGTGTCATCTGTGTGGTAAGCTTGGTCACCCATTCAGTCGCCGCCCTCGCTCCTTTGCCAACATAGTTGGAGCCCCAGTGGAAGAGAGCCGAGAGGTTGCTCCTGCTCCTGGAGGGTTCTAATAGGGCGGAAGGGGCAGAGGGGCCGTCGAAGGAGCAGAAAGCTTGGAGTGCCCCAGGCTGCTGGGGTGAGCCATAGCCCTGTTCCTGAGACAAGTGCTGCCGCAGCTGAGGCACTGGGGGAACAGGACTTGGATGAAGAGGTCAGTAGGCTGGAGAGAGAGGAAGAGCCCATCACCACTGGTTCCTCTCTTTATGAGAGTATGGATGAGGACAATAGGAGGTGGCTAAATGAAAAAAGTAAGAAGGGTGCCAAAAAGGAAAAAACGCAAAACTGTAAATGCTTTGATTGTTCTCAAACCGTTTCCAAGCCCTCAAGGATATCTCATCCTCGGAAGAGGAGGCGGGGGGTAAGGATCCAGTGTCAGCGGCGGTAGGTCCTGTGGGGGCGCAGTCTCCTTCCTCGTAGGATGAAAGGTCCTCGAGGGGGGATACTGGTCCGGAGTCTGGTGATGGGGATGAAGAGTCTGACAGTGGGGTGACCAAGGGGGCAATGGATATGTCTGTCTCCCTAAAGCGTAGAGGTTGCTCCTCATCAGACGGTGGTAAGGAGGAGGGTGGGAAAAAGAAAGCCGTCTAACTCAATCACTCATGATGGCGACACCCACTCCGTTGACGCTGGCGTCCATTAATGTCGCCACCATTAAGTCTGATGCGGCTAGATTTGCGGCCTTTCATTTTCTCGGCCGTGTTGAAGTCGACATTTTATTTTTGCAGGAGACCAGGCTGCCAGATTTGGCGGCCGTGTATAAAGCTAAGGAATGGAGACACGGGCCTTCCTATTGGTCTCTTGTGGCCGAGCCGTATAGCGGAGTGGCGGTCCTTTTTACCACACGGATAGAATACAGACGAGTTATTGAGTTAGAAATGGGGAGGTGCCTGACCCTGGATGTCCTCATGGAGGGACAAGAACTTCGCCTAATTAATATCTATGGTCCGCAGTCTTGCTGGAGTAGAAAGTGTCTCTTTATGAGGATCAAGCCCTACCTTTTTACAAGTCGGCAGGTGGTCTTTGGAGGGGGCTTCAATGCTGTCGCAAGGCTCCAAGATAGGGGAGGCTCCATAGACAAGCTGACTTATGATAGCGTAGCACTTAATAGCATAGCTAGTGAGGCTCGCCTGGTGGATGTCCACATCCGGCACACCCCAGGCCACGCAGGGTTCACCTATTATAGGGGTAGCTGCAGGTCTAGAATAGACAGGATTTATTTAAAGGAGGAAGCCATTTTTTCAGCAGTGTCCGTTGTTGAGGTGGAGTTCTCCGACCACTGTCTAATTTTGTTTTCTCTGAATGTTACAGAGACCCCCCGGATGGGAAGAGGCTACTGGAAGCTCAATTCGTCTCTCCTGGAAGAAGCGGAGATCAGACAATCCTTTGAGGACTTTCTTCAGAGCCAGGTACCATTGCTGGGCCTTTGTAGCAGTAAGTCAGAGTGGTGGAAGATGTTCAAGAAAAGGGTGGCGAGATTCTTCCGCCAGCTCTCGAGCCTCAGGAGCCTGGACAGGTACCGCCTGTATCAGGGCCTGAGGAGGAAACTCGAGCATCTCGTCTCGACTGGAGGTAGTCGTGAGGACATCTCCAGAGTGAAATCTTTGTTGAAGAGGTGTCAGTACTGACTGCTAGATGTCAGTGAATGGTAAAGTTGTCACGGGACTGGTTGACAGTACGGAATCCCTGAAAAGGTCCAGATTAGGGATCCTGGAGGTCGTCAGATTCTTCTACTCACACCTCTTGGGCAGGAAGGATCTAGATCGGGATGTGATGTCGGCTTTCCTGGCTGAAACTGTCCCTGAGCCAGGAGTAGACCCCTCTTTTGATGTTTTGACAGAGATGATCAGGGAAGAGGAAGTCAGCCTGGCGATTGAAGGGCTCGCCCTCAAGAAATCGCCAGGTCCGGATGGCTTAACATCTGAGTTTTATAAGACCTTTAAGGATGCCTTGGCTCCCCTCTTGACTGAGTGTCTTTCTTCAGGCGCTCTGCCGAAGTCAATGAGGAGTTTTGCAAGCCCGGAGGCGTATAGCCGTTGGGCTAATGACTGCACAAAGGGTGTCTTAGTTAGCGGGGTTTTTAAGTACAGAAATAGGCCCTCTGACTTTCCCTTTCTGATATCCTGCATATCCCAGGGTGGTGGAGGCTACGTGACTAGGGGCAGGCTTGTGTCGTGGGTGGTACAGGAAGTGAGCATAGCTTAAATAGGAGTTCTCTTTCTGGATCACTTTTCCCACCTGCCCTCCCTTTGTTTAAGGTATTTTCGGCGTTACAATTGTTTACAGCTGGCGGATAGTTGGGTTATTTGGCCTACATGCCCATTGGCTGGCCGGCATACAGGTGGGAGGGTTTTTTTTTGCACTTTATGTTTGTTGTTCTTTAAATTTGTTTATTTGTTCAAACTATGTTTTAAAATAATACAAAAAATATTATAAAAAATAAGAAATGTTTATACAATGGTTTAACCTATATAAAGCTGTGGCCGACCCTCATGTCAACCCACATGTTCAACTTGAATACAAATCTGTGTTTTTTAGCGGCGAATATTGGTTCAGGGTTAAAGGGGCCTGTGCTCCCGGTGGTTTAGGCTTAACTTTATTTGGGCAGTCCTGCCTTGATCATCCTGTCAAAGGGTAAGGGTAATCTCGAAATGAGAAGAAACTGGTCAGTGTTTGGGTTTGGTTCTGGTTGCAGCACAGGTGCTATGTGTGTGTGATCCAGCAGAAGCCATACTAGCCAGGTCCGGTATTTTTTTTCCAAGGAGATTGCTGGACCTTGGCCTTAAGCAGTGGTCACCAATCCAAGGACTTCAGTTTCCGGAGTAGGCCAGCAGCGAGTGAACGGCCAAGCCAGCTCCATGCACCTCACAGCCGGAGATCTGTGGACATCAAAAGGCCCCATGTGGGGGTGAACAGGCAGTGTCCAGCAGCACTCCTTCTGGAGCTGCCTTGCAGCTAACTACTCATAGGGGTACAAGACCAGGAGGCCAATATCACCTGTAGCACCCAGATTGTTGAGAGCCTCTGTGAGTAAAAGGAAGTCAGCAAGTCCTTGTGGCTGCTCCGGGAGGAGCTGTGAGAGACCTGGGCCAAGAATAATACTACATCTAAAGCCAGCAAGGTGGAGCTAGCAGAGGTGGTAGAGCGGCTCAGAATAGAGAGAAACTCTCTGGAGGGAAGGAAGACTGTTATTAGTCAGCACAGCGGCCTCTCAAGAGTGGAGCTCGAGAATGACGACCGCTTGCGAGCCATGGAGGATGGAAAAATCTGAAGGATGATGGGGCTCCAGTCTCAGATAGACGACAAGAAGGTGGAGGAAAAACACTAGATATAGAGATCAGTCATTGCCAACGATGGACACACAAGACTATGGAGCTCATTTTGGAACGGAGCTGTATACACCAATGGAACCTGTGCTTGCTAAAAGACTTCAGTTCATTGACATATGAATCGGTTTAGCTCCATACCGGAGCCTTCGTCAGGTACAATTGCACATACATCACATTCTACATTTTTTATATACACAAACAAATTAAAAAACGCAACATCACATGGAGGAAGTGACATCACAAATAAAATTGACAAAACTTTGTTAAAGGGGGTTTGCCCACAAAACAAAATTCTCAAATTTCAATCCCCTAGGGATGTTTACACAACCAAGATAATTTTTAACCCCTTACTTTAAAATTTTACACAGTTCTATTGCAGTGTTAGCTCCTATTACAAAGTGAAGTCAAGGAGGCGGAGAGTTTAAGACTAAAGTCAAGCTTTTCCTGCCTTAGAATGCCCCCTTTACTATAATTGATGGTCATGTACCCAGGTCTTCATTAATCAGATCGAATTAAGTCAGGTAAATGATGTCATTTACATGGGAAGAGCTGTTCAGAGGCGGGGACTTACATCTAATTACATCTCAATTCAAAGTTGATTTTCTGGATGAAGCCAGCACACTGGGCCATGAAAGAAACATGATCCAGAGCAGGTGTCCTTAACCTTGTTTGAGGTACCGAACCCACCAGTTTCATATGCACATTCACCAAACCCTTCTTTAGTGACAAATCAAATATGTGTGTGTCTTGACCCCCATGGCGGAGTCGCCACCGAACCCCTGAGACAGACTCACTGAGCCCCTGGGGTTTGATAGAACCCGGGTTAACCCCTTGTTTTAACACATGTGAAACACTTAAAGGGTTAATATGCTTAATGGAAGTTGTTTTACATACGTTGAGGGGTGAACTTTTTATGACTATAATTTATGGGGTGTTACTATTATTTAGGCCTTTCAAAGTCACTTGAAAGTTGAGTTGTCCCTCAAAATGTGACTTTTGGCAATTTTCATGAAAATTAGAAAAATCGCACCTAAAGTTCTGCGCCTCATAACATCCTAGAAAAATGAGAGGGCGCATAAAATATCATCTCAACATAAAGCAGACATTCCGTAAATGGTAATTATCAAGCTATTTGGGTAGTTTTACTTCCTGTCTGGAAAGCAGAACATTTCAAACTTGGAAAATAAAGAATTTTTACAAACTTTTGCTAAATTTTCACCTTTTTTCAGAACGAAATGCAAAACTTATCACTTAAATTTTATAACTAACATGAAGTACAATGTGTCATGAGAAAACATTCTCACAATCACCGGGATATGTTAAAGCGTTCCGAAATTATAACCAATTATCGTGACACAGGGCAGATTCTAACAATCGAGTCTGGTCAATGAGCTGAAAACTAGTGTCGGTGTTAAGGGGTTAAGAACCATTGAAGCTGTTCAACTGCTTGACAACATACTGGTATTGGTTTACTAGGTCAATTTCTGATGACAGGTTCCCTTTAAATGTGTACATATCCATATGTGGTTCAAACATTCAGCTGTATAGGTGTATATATTTCTGAATCTTCATATAAATTGATTTAAGTCTAATGCGGCTAGATTTGCAGGCTTTGATTACCTGGGGCCGTATTAAAGCCAACATTTTATTTCTAGAGAAGACTAGGCTGCCAGATACGGCAGGCGGCAGCCATCTTTAACGTTAAGAGGGAATGGAAAGATAGGCCTTCCTATATCTCTCTTGTGGCCAAGCCGTATAGCAGTGTGACGGTCAGCATTGGTAGAGAATGTGTCTTGCTGACATAGAAAATGTTTCTTTATGAGGATCAAGCCCTACTTTTTTACTAGTTGGTAGGTGGTCTTTGGAGGAGACTTCAAAGATTTTTAATGCTGTCACAAGATTCCAGGATAGAGGAGGTTCCATAGACACTTATGATACTGTAGCACTTAAAAGTATAGCTAGTGAGGCTCGCCTGATGGGTGTCCACATCTGGTGCGCCGCAGGTCACAAGGGGTTCACCTAGTATAGAGGCAGATGTAGGTCTAGAAAAGATAGGTTTGATTAAAAGGAGGAAGCCATTTCATGAGGTGGAGTACTCCAACCGCTGTCTAATTTTGTTTTCTCTGAATGACAGAGACAACGCTGATGGGAAGAAACTATTGAAAGCTCAATTTGTCTCTCTAAGAAGCCTCCTTCGAGGATTTTCTTCAGAGCCAGGTACCTTTGCTGGGCCTTTGTAGCAGTAAGTGGTGGGAGATGTTCAAGAAAAGGGTGGCGAGATTCTTCCGCCAGCTCTCAAAACTGGTCAGGTTTCGCCTATATCAGGACCTGAAGAGGAAACTCAAGCATCTAGTCTCCATTGTAGGTAGTCATGAGAACATCTCCAGAATGAAATCTTTGCTTTGATAGACGCACATTTTAATTATTGAGATGGATTATGAGAAATACTGCTCGGATGACCCTTACGGAAACTGCAAGATGTAGTAAAGTTGTCACCAAACTGACAGTACTGGATCCTGAAAAGGTCTAGATTGGGGATCCTGGAGATTGTCGGATCCTTCTACGTTTTGACAGGGAAAGATGTAGTCAGTCTGGCAATTTAAGAGCTTGCCCTTAATACCCAGGTCGGAATGGCTTAATATGTGAGTTTTAAATGATATTTAAGGATGCCTTAGTTTTCCTCTTGACTGAGGTATTCTTTTTTCTGGCACTCTGCAAGGTCAGTGAGAAGGTCTGCCCTGATCTTCCTGTTAAAGGGCCTATTTAGTATTGAAAACTGGAGGCCCATAGCACTTCTCAATTTGGACAGAAGGGTTTTGGCAAATGTGCTGTTTAATTGGCTGGTGAAGTTTGCACCCCGACTCCTCTCAGGGGGCCAGCACTGCTCTGTTCTGGTCTTCAGGGCATTTAGAGCTATGCTCTGTGTCTGGGAAGCAAGTAGAGCAGGGCAAATCACTGGAAGGGGTGCTTGCTGGCCTTGGATCAGGCAAAATCTTTACCATACGTACCTCTGATCAGTTCTTCTGAGATATGACTGGCTAAAGAGGTTTGACAACTGGTTTAAAATCTTGTATGCAGGGGCAGAAAGTTTCCTGCTTGTCAACAGTTGGATTGGCCACTCTTTTCAGGTTGGGCCTGGTGTTCGGCAGGGTTTTCCTCGGCCCACTGCTATATGTGTTCGCGATTGAAACATTCCTTATAAGGGTTGATCGTAGACTGCTAGTGGGAATTAGGATGAACCAGGCTTCACTGAAGCCACTCTTCGGCTGGTAACATATACCAATGATGTCACTATCTTAGTTTTCTTGAGAGGGCAGCCATAGTGGATGGTGTCGGAGGTTGACTGCTACTCTGAGGCTTTTGGGTTCAAGATCAACCAGGATAAGTGTGAGAGTCTCTGGCTGGGAGAGGGAGATCCAGGCTTTAAATCTCCCAGACACTTTTCCAAGGCACCAAGACTATGCCAAAGTTTGGCATGCAAAGTGGGACAACAGGTTTAAGATCGCCGCTCAGATGGTGAACCGGTGGAAGGGTTCATCTTTGACCCTAAGGGAACCCGATCAAAAGTTACTGGCTCCCATTACTGGTATAATGGCCCACAGCCACAGCCTCTCTGGACTTGGGTCTACAGTCTGTTATTCTAGGTATTAAGTAGAAATAGGCTGAACCTAGTTCAGGAGGGAGGTATGTGTATGGTCAACCATGTGGTATTCCTAGCAAATAAGTTTCTTAAGATCAATATTGCAAACCTCTGGAAAAGGAGGGCTCCTTCATGGGTATACTTCCGGTTATACTGATGGTTTCGGCCTTTCTTTCAGGAAAAGGAAGAAGGATCTTTGCACACCACATGGACATCTATTAGCTTACGTTATCCCGGATCTGAAGCGGATTCGACAATGGGGTCTGGTAATGTGGGAGATCAGAACTTTATCAAGGAAACACCATGACGAGGGTTCTGTTAACCCATTTACAGGAATGGGTCTGGCCCTTTCCTGCTGGCCCTCATGGATCTTGGGTAGGTTTAAGACTTCTGAATTCTTTCAGGATCCCCATGAAGTATTGGGATGTGACTTGGCGCTGCTTCCATGAAAAGTTATGTGTGAGGGACACGTATAGGAGCTCTGAGGAAAGGGGTTGTCCCCGGGAGGAGTGCTGTAAAGTGCTGGAGAGCATTGACTACTTCCAGCATCATTGTCCCATTAACACAGAGGTGTACAATAGGATGGCTGTTCCATCAGTTGGCCTAGGTTGGGTGGTCTCTCCTATGTGGAGTGGGCCTGTAGAGCATTCAGATGCCTGGGTGGCAGTAACTGCTGCACATTATTTCTAGTTAGAACAGTGGTCACTAGGAACACACAGAGCCTAGTATCAGCTCAGAATAAAGTCCTCCCGGTGGATGAGGCAATTAGGAACATACCTTAGTAGCCTTTAAATACCCAAGTCCTAAACTGAAGGGCACAGCTACCGGCTAAATCAATGGGATTGAGAAGATCTGGTCAGAGTTACATCAATGCAACCCCTTCTAACTACCCAAGACCTCACTGTATAAAAGTATGGATGAGGTGGCTAGCTTAAAAATGTAAGAAGAGTGCCAAAAATAAAAAATGGAAAGATTTAAAGTCTTCCACAGCTGCCTAAGGCTTCTACAGTACGTTCCTCGGAAGAGGAGTTGGGGTAAGGTTTCAAAGTCAGTGGTGGTGCGTCCTGTAGAGGTCGCCGAGTCTCCCTCCTCAAGGAATGGTGGGGGTTACTGGCCATCTGAGTCTGGTGATGGACATGGCGAGTCTGATGATGGTGTGACTAATGGGGGCATGGATATATCGGTCTCCCTTGAACGGAAAGGTTGCTCCTTGTCAGATGGTGACAAGGAAGAGGGAGGGGAAAAGAAAACCACCTAGCTTAGTGATGGTGGCACCTGCTCTATTGACTCTGCCGTCCATTAATGTCACCAGCAGTAATCTGAATGTCCAGCCGTGCAGGGTTCCCTTCTATAGAGGCAGATGTAGGTCTAGGAAAGTAAGTATATATTTAGAGTAAATATATACCAGTACGAGGGGCTCTACTTCCAAGAATAACTGTTATTTTGTGTGCTTTCACTGGAAAGATGTGATACCCACCATTGGGAATAATAAATATATATGAATGCTAGGAAAGCGGGCACAACCTCAGGAAATGACCAAAACTGAAATTGGTACTTATTATAACATGTGGATTAAATGCTAAAAGCACTAAAGTGGTTTCTGCTAATTCATAAATTCTTCTGCAATACATAAAATCCCAAGTTTGTATATATTACATAGAGATTTATGAAATACTTCTACATTCTTGGTACAAATTAAACCAGGATGGGTGTCCAACTTTATTCCTGCCCGGCCAGTGCAGGTCTCAGAGAAGAAACATACGAGATAAATTATACAAATAATAAAAATCATTTGAGTTATCGGGTCACTGGTAAAATAAAGACTGTGATTCTTGTATTCTTACTGTTCACCATCAGGGGGCCGTCGGTGTTGCCTATTACTATCGGTTAATTTTGGTGCAGTTCACGTGTACAAGATCCCCATAGAACAATATAAAATCAGGCTCGAGAGAAACTCGTGACTAGTAAATAGACTGTTGGTGAATGTCATATAGATCTTTTCTGCCGACAATTGTGTCGTATAAGTCAGCTCTAACTTTTGTCTTTTATGGTGATCGAAGTACTCACAGGTTGTTAGGCCGAGATGTATAGGTTTTATTCTTTTATCACTCTTGATCCCGCTTAACTTGCTCAGCATCCTTGGGTCACTTCTGTTCACATGCAGAACCATTGTCACAAAGAGTGGGTGATGATGTCCTCTGGACCTTCTTCCGCCGGTGCCGTTTTCAGAGTACAAGATAGAATTAGTTCACTAGTTAGCGATTAGAACAATTTGATTCGTTACGATTCTCAAACCAACAGGTTACAAATGGTAAAAGAGATAGATAACTATGCACCAACATAGACCCCAAACGTCTTGTTGAACCTCGCTAAACACATTTTGAAGATCTACTGAAGAACAGGACCTTTGCCCCATTATCTGTTGGGAAATAGTATCAATGTCAATAGCTTAACGTGTACATCACTAATGAATAATAGTTGTCGGCAGTGAGCAAAACTTATATATATATATATTATATAGTTATTAATATTAAAGCTGCACGTTTCCGTATTTCAATAGGATAAGTCACAGAATGGCGAGCGAAGTAGAAGTATTCAGATAATCATGTGTTTGTTGCCAAATTGGTAGCATTTTGAAAAAGGTATATTAAGTGTTACCTGTGTCCATCCTCAAGGCTTGATGGTATCTGCAGTGATAATATACTCACAGTTCTGCAGTCCCTGCTTCTCAGCCCAAGCATTTTCGGGTCCCGAAGTGAGGACTGCGTCTGCGTGTGTAAACAAAAGGTTTCTCCGATCGCTTCTCAGTTGTCAAGGCGACTTAGAGGTGTTTTCGGGGAGACTTTGTGTTACTTCCGATGGAGCTTTATGCTGTTTTTCATAGTTTTACTCTGTTGCTTTTTCAAGGTTTAGATTGAAGATTACCAGATAGCGGTCTTATTCAGAATGAGACCTTAGTGTCCATATAGGCGCCAGCCAAATGCATTTCGGGATTGTCGCCTCATTTATCTGTAGCCGCCTTATATTCCTTGCCTTGTGCTTTTTATACCAAACATCCGGCACAAGGAAAACCTATAGATCTGTAACTCAAACAAAAACCTGTCCCGTAACTTTCCTGAAATCTAACTTCTATCCTGTCCTGCTATATTATTATTCTTATTATTTTGTGCTATATCGCTGCCTTGGACTGGCTGGATCAGTTTTTGGTTTCTTGTTTTTCTATTACATTGTGTATATAAGTAGTGTGTTCGTGTGAGGTATAAGATTGTGTCACAGTAGCCTTGACCAAACCCTTCACTGGCTGCAGTCAGGGGGGAACATTGATGAAGGGTGGTGTAATGTTTCTGTTCAACTACGCTCTCAATTTTAGGAGAGAGTAACAGAAACAAAACTACTTTAATATATACAACATTAACTTCCGTTATGCTTCAGGTGTTATACGGGGAGGGGAGACTAGTAGCCATTCTTACTGCTAATGTTGACGGAAATTGTAACTGAGCCTTCAGAACACAGGTGCGAACTTTGATTTCGTTGGGTGTGTTAAGGGTTGTGGAGTAAGAGTTCTCCAATTAAGGCCACCACGTAGGTGTGTGGAGTCTTATAGCCATGGATGCTCCACTAGGGAAATTCTGGGAAAATATACAAAGTTTTCCAGGATGTGATAAGGAAAATCACGCCTCTTTTAGCTCCCTTCACATCAAGCATGACCTACAAGAGACCTTATAACATGATGTGGGATTAAAACCAAACCAGTATATCTATTCCAGAAGGAACAGACTCCCAACTGTAGACAGCGTTGATTCGACCTGGTTGGGTCTCCTCAGTACAGCGTTTGGCTGGGTGATAGGCTTGTGACTAGGGTCGGGAAGTAAGAGTTCTCCTTACGGAGAGTGACAATTAAGGCCACCGTGTAGGCGTGTGGAGTCTTATAGCCATGGATGCTCAGAGAAAAACCATGCTTCTTTTAGCTACCTTGTTAGGCAACTCCACGCGCCTACATTGGCAGAACTCTTACTTCCCTTCCCTAGTCACAAGCCCCTCACCCAGTCAAACCAGTTCCAAACGTTGCACTGAGGAGACCCAAACCAGGTCGGAACAGAGCCATCTACAATTGGGAGTCTGTACCTTCAGGAATAGATATACTGGTTTGGTTTTAATCCCGCAACATGTCATAAGGCCTCTTGTAGGTCATGCTTGATGTCCAGGGAGCTGCCTTATAAGGAGCTGAAAGAGGCGTGGTTTTCCTAGTCCCATCCTGGAAAACTTTGCATATTTTGGTTGTGTTAAGACTGAGGTTATAAACAGAAGCATTCCTAGTTAGTTGAGGGAGTATGTATAAGTATTCAGATACTGCTTACCACAGGTACCCCATAATACCAGGAACAAGCTCACATATCAGAAGATAAGGTGCAGGACCAGGTAACCAAAAAGCCAGTCACACTGTACCCAGAAGGGTAAAAGCCCCAGCACAGAGGCCAGTAAGGAGCTATAGCAAAGAGACTCTAGTGTAGCCAAATGAGTCTAGGTCCTGCTATTTTTTCTAGACTCTAGAGAAGATAGAGCGAAGGTGAATAGTGCACCAGCCAGGGCCTTGCCTGTATGTGCATTCAGATACTATTTCGTAGTGTGGCAGCTCTGGGCAGGACTGTAGACTACAAGTACACGTATACCCCAGCAGAGGGGTGGCCCGTGCCTCACTCAACACTTAAGGAGCAAGGTGAGCTGGTTTCTCCACTTTTTGTGATTCTCTGGGCATGAGCCTTATAGGTACTGGACTGTATATGGAGTAATAGTATATACTTCTGTTTTAGAGAACATTTCTAACTTTAAAACCTTAAAAAAACAGAGCCGTGACTTGCCCATTGTATCACCTCTCCTGCTCATTCTTATCACAGTGCTAACTCAACTCGACTACTCCTTGACCTGTACACCTTCTTTCGCAACGAGTTTCCCCAAAACCTAAATCTTCCATTTCTCCTATACATTCTCATAAATTCTGTTTTACATAGCCTTACATAACAGGAAGGCCCCGGGTTACGTACAAAATAGGTTCTTTAGGGTTAGTTCTTAAGTTGAATTTGTAGGCAAGTCAGAACTGTATATTTTCTAATTCTGGCTCCAGACAATCATTTTTTTGCCCCAGTGACAATTGGATTTTAACATTTTTTTGCTGTAATGGAACCAAGGGTTATTAATAAAACCTAATTGCAGACACCTTACAGCTGTTCATTGCAGCCTGGGACTACAGAAAAGCATCGGAAAGCTTTACCAGAGGTCACAGTGGGCAGAGAGGTTCGCCTTCATTAGGGGTTATCTACAAGTCTGGTGTCCTTAAGTAGGGGACCGTTTGTATTATTCATAAGTGATGTAAACGTTACGCTTTGAGAGCCATCAATGGAAGTTCTTCTCCGGTTATGGTGGTGATGTTAATCATAAATTGTCTTTGCAAGACCTTATTATGAAGACGACAACTAAAAAAAAAAAAAAAAAGACGACTTTCTGGCCATGCCTGCTGGTTCACTGACAGTCCGCTGCGTGTTGTCCCCCCCCAGCCTCCTGCTGCTGCTGTTGGCTTTGAGAAGATGCTGGAGCTGGACAAGGAAAACACAGCACTGAGCAGAACAATGGCTCCATGGTGGAGCTGAGCATTAGAGATTATGTGGCATCATGAATCACAGGGGCCTGAGAGCTGTGTTATTATTACCACCATCTGCCTGAAATGTGGATGTGCCAAGCACTGATGTCAACCAAGCCACCAACTGCTTGGGGGGGGCAGGACTTGCCAAGTGGGAGCAACTGCTACCAGACGCCTGTATTTGGTAGTATATTCGGCCCCACACTGGCACTGTGTGATACATCATACATTCAGTCTTTACACCAGTCAATAGAAACAATCATGTTTACATCCATTGGAAAGAATCCCAGGACAGGCTACAATCTTAACAACTCCTCAGCGGCCATAAGAAATAGGGCTTTACAGGTTGTTGTCTGCAAGACAATTCTATATGTTTTCAAAGACATTTACTAGATGACAGACTTTGAGGAAGGGTGTATCCTTCGAGAGAAGAAGGAAGGATCATCAGATTGATGAATCTACGATGTTCAAAGTGGTTACGAGTCGTTGGCAGCTGTGGTTACGTTAGGGGATGCACAAACGGTGAACGATTTGGGTTGGCTCAAACAGACCACCTCGACGTTGGATTGTTTGATCATTCGAAAAGCACAAGTAGCTCCTACAGTTACTTGACCACCATTTAGACACAAGTGGTATCCGCATTACAGCTACCCAGACTATCTCTGGACACCATTGTAGTTTTGCGTCACAGCTGGATCTACTGGCACCTCTCAGCTTTGTTAGCAGTGGTGTCTTAAACAAGAAACCTGGATTGCTTCATGCTGGAATTATTTTATTTTCGGCCAATAATGTTTGCTCCGTTTAGGGTCCTACAATTTTCTGGTATGACTATGGAAGTCGTGGTGAGTGCTCCCACCCTGCCTCTTCTGTGAAACGACACCCTGCCCTGGTAAAGTTCGGTCGGACACTCTGCCTTCTGATGGTGAGCCATGGCATTTAACAGTTGGTAACCTCTAGTAATGAAACCAGCAACACACTGGCCCTGATATGATCTTCTGGGTGACATTGGCATCGCACAAGGGGTCCTCCCTTGAAGTGATAGGAAAGACAAACACCCTTGTAGTTATACGAGGGACAAACTAGTCCCTACTGTTGCGATGAAGTGGGGAGCCATTGCATAAGACTGACACCCTTGTAGTTATACAAGGGACAAACTAGTCCAGGGGTAGGGAACCTATGGCTCGGGAGCCAGATATGGCTCTTTTGTTGGCTGCATCAGGCTCTCAGACAGCTGTGGCTACCTATCTACTTGGGGGCAAGTGCTGTAGCTACCTATCTGGTAGCCGCCGGTCTTTATAGGAACCTGGGAAGTGGGCAGCGCCAATCAGGAGGGCACCTTTAAACCTGCAAGTGTCTGCACGTGCGCTTGCCACCCAAGACGGCAGCCGGAAAGTGGTGGGTTGAGTGAGCTCAGAAAGGGGCCCGGCCACTGAGAGGGGCACGGGTGTACCTGCGATCCGAGACCTAGATCGCAGGGATACCCGTGACACTGGGACTACCTATCTACTGGGGGGCATGTGCATATGGTACGGCTCTTATGGAATAACATTTTAAAATATGTGGTGTTCATGGCTTTGTCAGCCAAAAAGGTTCCTGACCCCTGAACTAGTCCCATGTTCATCACCAATCCAGAATATTTGGGACCTTCTGAGACAGCAGCTTCACCAACCTACAACTGTATAGGATGAACAGGCCGAGCTGTAAAATCTTTGATATCCCTAAATATAATTCACCTTACACCAACCAATTAGGAATTTCATTTCCCTTCAATAAAAGTCAAGAGTCGCATATTTATTTAAGTAATAATACTTTAATAAAATTAAGTTCTTAATGTCAATTCAGCACATTTAATACATTAACCCTTCCCTTCTTTGTTTTCTACAACTTGTGCAACATCATGTATGCTTTAACTATCTGCTTTTTAAAAAAAAACAAAAAAAATACAAAATAAAAAGAATATGAAAACATAAAATGAAGACATCCAAAAATCAGGACTATGTCTACGTTCTGCAAACGGCTCATGTGTTTAAGATTGGACATGATGGATGGTCAATAGGCGCGTCCAGCCAAATTCTCATACCTCAATGAACTTATAAGAAATGTTAAGACGTGTCACCGTTATTGAGGTGCTTGTTAATTTGGAATTAAAACCAAACTTTAAAAAGAAGATGAGTGGTTCTCAAGTCATCCCCAGAACTTCATAAAAACAAAAAAAGTAAAGCACACGACTATACATTTACCATGCATTAGTGGTAGAACCAGTTTTGAAATCATTGGGGACCGCCATGGGTACGCAACAGACCCATCGTAAGTTATAAAATTCACACATTTGTTCAGTTGACCATTTCGGTGCCTTTTTTTTGGAAAATTAGTTTTATTCTTTCCGAAAGAAAATGAAAAAAAAACGAGGCGGAAGAACAAGACTATTTCATCTGAAATTTTTTTTTTGTTTCCATAAGATATAAAAACACAGCGCTGTATATATTTTATGCATATACTTTGAACCCTGCCCCCTTTTTCTCTTTCTCCATTCGTAATATCTTTTCATGAAATGTATTTAAGAGGAAAAAAATTAAAAAAAGAATATAAAGTGCATGAAGTGTGATTATATCTCTCAAGACAGAATTTCATTCAGTTTTGTTCAAGTAGAAAAAACAAAACAAAAAAAAAAACACTAACAATTGGGCCGATACACAATGTTGTACCTGCAGACCCAACTGTAAACTGAATAAATGAGGTAAAAAACAAAAAAACAAAAAATGGAGTATGAATATGTTATAAGACACCAGCAAGTCATCTATGTCATAAATCTTCCCATTTCTTATGAGTATTAAATAGCAATCCTGGCTTGTATTATCCTCTATATAATTTTTTGTATCGTTTTAAATTTTTTTTTAAAAATGTATTTGTTTTTCCTATGGTTTAACTTTTTAACGCCTATGCATTTTTGGCTCAGATTGCTTATAGTTTCCTGGGCCCTAAAATGTTAAAGCTATTTGCAAAAAATTAAAAAAAAAAACTATTATGGGACAAGCCTGGACACACACATCTACTAGCTTGGCCTCTCCTTTATTTTCCAATATATTAAGTGCTATAGTAGGAATAGTTTTTTTTTTTTTTAATCTGCTTACAATGTGAAACACAAAAATAATGAGAAAAAAAAAAGCCCACCTTTTTGCAGAGGAATAAAGTTAGTAATCTACAAAAGAAAATTTTTTGGTTTTAAAATTGTAAAATAAAATAATTTTTTTAAAAAAAAACTTGCGAGGGGCGAGGAGGGAAACAATATTTGGACTTTAACCCCTGCACATACAAGTTTAAATATCAACCACACATTAACAAAAAAAAAAAAAATATATAAAGTTCTTCAACAAAATGTAAGAAAAAGTTTAAATTTCTGGAAGGAAATAATTTGGGGGTTTAAAATAACCCCATAATTCGCTTTTGGCTACACGTTTGCTAGCGATTCTCTCCATTAGTGCACAGTTTATTGCTGGGCTGTTGTTTCTGTTTAAGGTTACAAACAGCGTCGCAGAGTAAAAAAAAAAATCAAAAGAAAATAATTTCACTTTTACCTAAAACGTATATACATTTGATTTTTTTTTTTAAATTTATTAAAGAAAATCCTTACATTTTGGTAACCTGGTTATGAAAATACTAAAACAAAATAAAGCAAAAACAAAAAAATTAAAATAAATCCTATGTTACCGCTTCTTTTTCAACCCTCTTTTGTAGAGGGGGGAAGAACCGATTGATCCTCTTCAATGGGTTTAAGCCCGATACCTCGCTATGACCTCTGACCTAGGGACAAGAACTACGGTATGTTTCAATGTGGTCCGGCTTCATGAAGGTTTCAATACCTTTTAGGCCTTAAAAATGCTTAATGCTTAAGAAATTTTAACACAAAAAGTTCACAATTTTTGGAATGGACTGGGAGGGAGTAGTTCGGAAACTAGTGCCAATGTCATTTCAAGCAGTCCAGCCACTTACTACTAAGGAGTGTAGGAGTAATAAAGAGATAACCAGTCACAGGTGACCAAAGAAAACCCTTTAAAACAGAAAAATTGGGGGAAATCGCTACGTAGATTTTTACTTGTCTTAATTTTCAAGTACTTTTAACCATTTTTGAATATTTTTTAATGGCCGGACATCCAACGTGTGTTCAGAACTCCAGGAGTTCTCTTATTTTATTGGCTCTCGTAACATTTATTGAATGTATCAAGTAGATGATATTTGACTTGACAATTACTTTTAAGTCCGGTAGCTTTCGAGATTTCTTCCAAAAAGATTTCCAAAGTACTTTATGGCACAGAGGTAATAACACAACACCAAGATCTACCAGGGTTGATAATTAGAAGATAACTACACAAATATTGTCGTCTCGATACATTTTCCTAACTCCGGTTCTTTACAGTCTGTGGAAGAACTAAATTTTTACTTTTAAACTAAATAAAAAATATCAAAAAGTTTAAAAGAATATGGATTCATGGGTCCAATTCAGATCTGCCATGTCCAGATGTTTTTCCAGGTGGTAATATAGATATATTTTTGAAAATTATTTAGAAAAAATGTCACCAAGTGCAATTTTTTGACCTCCATTATAAACACAAGGCCTTAACTCCCACGTTGGGAGTTCTAGCAATTTGGACCAAACAGAACGTCAAGGTGGGGAGTGTTGTTTCCAGAGGTAATACTGAACCACAGAAAAAAAAAAAATCTCATATTTTGACCATTTAGATATTTTTGATACAACCTGCAGTCTCTTGTCATATTACATCCAGGGAACAGATGAAAATGTCTACGTGAAAACTTTCTAGCGAAACAGATCATATGAAAAGTAGAACGGTCACCCCTCGAAACCACAATGTTAGGATGGGATAGGAACAAAAAAATATAGAAAAAAAATATATCAATATATATATATTTTAAAAACACATGCACATAAAAATCAAATTTTAGGAAAAAAAAAAAAAGCACACAAAAATGTGGACTTTCAGAATTGTTAAAGCAACAAAATTTTTGCTGGTCTACCCCAAAAAATGAAGCGTACGATGAACTACCTAAGTCACTGTATAAGCTTCTAACATCCCCAGCTACAATATATTGCATGTACATCACTAAAACAGCACGCGGTGTATTAAAGCCCCTTTGACGCTGGTGGGTCAAACAAACTTCTCAATGGCTGGATGGGCCTTGGACCTCCTGCTATGCAGGGCTCATCGGCGCCTCCTAGGACAAGAACCAAAACCATTTTTTTGGGAAGTTTTCATTAGGCATGAAGGCATTAATTGTTCAATACTCTCTAAAACACAATGATGTGATAAAAAAATCACAAGACAAGGCATTAATAGCTAAATTCTTCATCGACAGCAAAAATGTTCGGCACACGAAAAATGTTTTTTACTTTTTTTTTTTTAAAAAAAAGAAATACTTAAAGTTTAAAATCTGGCTACAAAAAGTTTTAATTTTTTTTTTTTCTCCTGTCTACATATCTATGTTTTTCGAAAGCTTAAGGATTACTTTATCATAAAATAAAATCCTTTATTTTAATAAATTACCCAATAAAAAGTATTTTTTTTTCTTCTTCAGCGCATGTGTCCTGCTTACATGTATTTAAATGCATTTATTAAAATAGAATATTAAATTATAAAGAAATGATCTAATTTTTTTTTTCTTCTTCAAGCAGTGTCCTTTATTTTTTTGCCTCTCTTTTTATTTATTTTAAATTTTTTTTTTTTAATTTTAACTTTTTGATTAAAAACGAAATAGTTACAGATCTATTAACAGTCATGTCCTCCTCGTGGGCTACCGATAGACGTTTAAATAATTCAGAAAAAAACAAAAAACAAATAAAAATCTTTCCTCCAAACTTTTTTTTTCCTTAAATACCTTTTTCTTTTAAAATCTTGGGGGGGGGGGGGCAAAGTAAAACTATTTTCATACTGCTTCCTTAAATATAAAGAAAATTTGGTCTTTGTGTAGAATAAAACATTTATCTATATAATTTCTGATGAGCGTATCACAGTATATTTTGCGTCATTTTGTATATTGTTTTATATCTCTCTTTCTATAGATGTGTTGTCCTACGTTATTCAATGGAGATGGAGTAAAACTTGGATTCAGAAGGGATTGGTGAACGTTGGGAGGCTTATCAATACACACAACTTCTCGATTACGGGTGAAAAAAAAAAAGGACATTATAGTCATGCCCAAATTTTGCCGAAAACTTTCTATGTAGAAAATATTCGGCTTACGGTACCTCTGGTTCTAGTTGACTTTTCTTCTACCACAATTTTAAAAAAAAGCACACACATAGGACCAGGCTTGTTGTCCAAAGTATGTTATACAAAAATTAATTTAAGAATTCCCATATATATCATATTTGGCCAAAAACATTTTTGAAAACCAAAAACATTAGACCCAAATCATCTACACATCCAAATTTTAACTCAACAAAACCCTGTGATGGGATCAGATCAACTGGGTGCCCAAAAGATGTCATGGCGTCCGGTGCAATGTCTAGAATTGCTTTTAAAAAATTGGAGCAACCCAGGGTGTCAATCTCCATCCAAAAAAAGAGTTGAATCCAATTCAGCGATGTACAGTACCGATATACTACAAATTCTCATATATATTCTGTAAAATGGAAAAAGCCCACCTTAAAACACTAGTAATCATCTATAGGGCACCAGGAAAAAAAGTACAGAGCCCGAATCCAGAGGGGAAAAAAAAAAGTACAGACCCAAATCCAGAGGGACTCGCACATTGAGCAGTTAAGTGCCATACTTGTCAGAATATTCACATGTAAAAAACGGCTTTGAAATGTACAGACACAAGAGGGCAGGTAAAAAAAATAAAATAACTGCTTACAATGTGTGGTAACCCATAGCAACAAGATTCTGGGCGACACTTTCTTAGTGCAGTTTGAAAAATGACCCCAAAATTCTGATTGGCTGCTGTGGATTACTGCCCAAAAACACGCAGAAGAAAGTTTTTAAGGACAAGTTGCGCAACAACGTATAACCTACGCTCGGGTGCGTCAACGCAACGCCCCTTGCATCTTTATTCCTGGCGACTATAGCGCTTTCATTTCAACTTCCCAAAAAGTTGAGGTCACGAAAAAAAAAAAAAAAACATTAAGCAAACCCATTCTCAGAGATTATAATTTGTCCGGCTGGACTACAACCTATTTATAAAGCGAAGAAATCGATGACTTCACCGATTTTGCATGAATGGATTGTTGTTGTTGTTTTTTTATGTAAAAAACAATGGTTTAGTCCACACATCGGCTGCGTCCCCACGTGCTGAGGTTTGTTACATGTGTAAGGTAGTGTTGTCTCGGTGCCTGATAAGCGGCCAACAGACCATAAAAAATTGCCTCCAAAATGACTGGTGAGAGAGCTGTTTTTGGACCCTAACATGAGCCCTATTGAATTAACCTTGGGGTCCTGCAAATAGTTTTATTTTCAGCCTCAGAGACCTGAAAAACGTAGTGCTAGGTTCTCGTTAAAAAAAAAAATATATATATATTACTCCAAAGTCCCATTCCATGCAGGCCATTCCTCAAAGTGCTTTTTGCATGCAACCTCCAAAAGAAGATGAGAGAAATTATGCCAGGATTTTTTTTTTTTTTTTGCTGTTTTTCATGTTTTCAATCCAGGGGGTGCAGGTTATTAGTTATGCAAGCAGAAAAGTTTTTTTTTTTTTTTCTAAAGCTATATAGCAAAAACTATTTTGAATGGTAAGAAAGATTAATATCCTCCAGTGCAGTAAATACATTCTCACTGAAGACTTTCTCTTTTTATAAAGACATTTAGCAAGCGGCATTAAATATCCAACTGCACTAGTGACAGCGTAGACTCCCAAAATTAAAAAAAAAAACTAAAAAAATTGAGTCATCGAGTCTATTATGTCCTTTGTCTGAGAAGTTCCCCTGAAACTGACCTGAAATATTTTTTTTTCTCATTTAAGTCCCTTTTTTTCAACAAAAATTGCTACATTTAAAAAAAAACAAACAAAATACTGCTAATCTGTAACAAGGTATTACGACTGCTACATAAATTCCAAAACTTTTTGAAAAATCTAAAATAAGAAAAAAAATAATAATAATAATAGGAGTATGAAGTGTCAGTTTTTTATAACAAAATAAAACTTAGAAACAAATTTTTCAATATCTCTCCCAACCCCCATCAATATGTAAAAATTATTATTTTTTTGTGTTTTTTTTTTTTGGCGGATGGGGTGGGGCACGTAATCATTACATCCCTAGTGCCTACATTCGTATGCAATTGAAGTAGAATATTGTTTTGATGAAAGACTTGGGAAGGTTCTTTCACAGGTGCAATGGATGGAAGTTCCTGTCCCGCTAACCCAAGGTGAGATGAAGGGCTGGATCTCCCTCGGTAGGGATCGGAAGTAATGGAACATATCACCACTGGAAAATGGCATGAAGATATTTCAATGTGTCATATATACGATTTTCAGATATGGCGACTGCGGATATTATACAGTTCACAAATCGAAAAACAAGTCTTGGGAAAGGACCTCCCTACGTTGCACTATGCCATGATCAAGTGTTGTTCTAGTCCCATAATCACGTAGTCAACAAAAATAAATAAGACGATTATCCGGGAAGCACCATAAATGGGGATAAAATTTAACCCTGGAAGGTGGAAAGGGGGCAGGAAATTTAGAGTCTATATATAACATCACCCCCTGGTTAGACGAGCCTCTCATTTTAGGTCATCCCAAGGGTAAGAGGAAACCCAAAACTTGACAAGTGGTCTTGAACATCTTCAAAAACAGCTGAAGACTAAACATGGCACCCTCTAAAGAAAAATTATTTTTTTTTCCAGCACATAAAACTTTGGTCCAAGGTTTCGGCATTTTCTTTAAAAAATGTTCTGTCTGGTCCAGTTAAGAGGAAGAAAATAACAATTTCCATAGTTATTCATGTTCTTTGCATTCATCACGAAAAAAAAAAAAAACTTAAAAAAAACCCCCCAAAAAGTTCTGTAGTCACATGTGGAAGTTTACGGTTCTTCCCTTTCTAAATACCAGTGCTCCCGCTTAAAAAAATAAAATAAAAAAATGTTGTATCTTCCTTGTGATGGCCACAGAGGCCTAACAGATGAAGCGGCAGTCGTCTGAGTTGAGGAGGGACCAGGAATCCTGATGGCCCAGCGTCAGTGCACAGTAAAATCAAAGTCTTTATTTTTTTGTTAGTTTTTTTTTGTTTTTCTTACAAAAAGCAAGACCTCCATGCATATAAAGTCCTGATTGTTGAGTTTTGTCTCTCGTCCTGGTGTTAAAAATGAAAAAACCGGCAGGAATTGTCCATCCGAATTCAGAATCTTCTTTACAGCAAATGACAATAATAAAATTGCAAAACGGTAGATTGAGCTGCGTTTGTTGAGTGTGAGGTAATAGTTGTGTCCTCATGTTGCAGATTCCCAGAGATTCATAATTACAGTTTTTTTTTTTTAGAATTTTTTTTTGCTTGTAATGATGAAATAGATTCCTGTCAATAACTAGTCAGGCAGAAAGTGAACCTCAGTGGGCACCGGAAGTAGGGCCTGTAAATGCCCTGGATTTGACCTGGCTGGTAGTACCCCTGAGCGCCTTCCATTCTGCATCCATTGGTTGGTGAATCCACCCATTTGCCGATGCTGCTTCAACTTCAGAGAGGTAATTCTCCTACAGTGCTTTAGAAAGAGGACATTCCTGACCTCAGCTAGATCCCTCTTTCCGCTCGACCCTTCAATATTTCAGAGAAAAGTAGATTTTTCAGCTGCATATGTTCATACCACGGTATTGGTTGAGGTGCTCGAATAAACAGCTAACAAAAAAAAAAAATCTCTCGATGGTTTCATAGCAGTAAGCTTTAATTATTTTTAGAAAGCTGCTACCATGTAGAAAGAACTTGCTCTTTAAAGACTGTATCACACCAGAAAGGTTACATGTGGGTTTCTCTTCGGCACTGGTGCACCAGAAATTTCATGGAAAAGGCTTCCAGTGACCCTTTTGTAAGCAAAAGTTCAAAAAAAAAATTTTTGAAAAAGTTTCAGATCTTCTTTTGTAACATTCTGATTATAGTTAGGATTTTATTATGAAGTTTAAATATTGTTTCTTGACCTCTATGCACCACAAGTTTAACTGTTCTTAACCCACCCTCTCCCTTTTCTCAAAGTCTCTTAGGAAAATATCCTTATGGCTTGAGTAGCGGACGCGTGACACACAGGACACTCTGGTTCGTTGCGTTCACAGATGCGAACAGCACACTCCATGCAAAAAAGGTTGTGCCCGCAGGGCACCAGTGCAGCTGTGACCTCGCTTTCGAAGCATACCATGCACTCTCGGCTTCCAGAAACAGAGTTCCGAGTGGCATTAAGTTTGGTAAAGCCTGGCAGAGTATCGGCTTGGTTCCTCCTTGGCAAGCTTGTAAGGCTAGAGTCTGGAGATCTTTGCGTGGCATTAGTCTGGATGGTGCCACTGCTTCCCGAGCGTTGCTGCTTTGTGAAGATGCTTGGAGTTGGGCTGTTGTTCTCTTGTCCACCCCACATGGGTCCTCCAGTTTCGGCAACTCCATAATAAACATCCTGCTTGTAGTTGGGGAACAAATAGCCATAGTTGAATTCATTCTGATCATTCAGGCGTGGCGTCTCATAAACAGGTTCTGTCGGACAGTCTCCAATGCACCCCAAGCTGTTTTGCCGGAAAGTAGAAAGAGGCTTGCAACCAGCTGCTGTACCGTGAACTCTCCAGCTCTCTGGATATCGACTTTCCATGCCAGAATCTGGACTATTGGACAGAAAGTCATTCTCGTTGTTGTATTCCAAGATTTTGCCGGTTCGTACCGCAATGTGTGTCTCAATTTCTTCTCGTGCTCGTTCCACATTTCCTGGAGCACCTGTGATCTCAAATACTGGATCTCGGTCACGACTTGGAGTGATAATGTAAGTATTTGTTTGCTGTTGAATCCTTTTAATGGTAGCCCCCTTGGGTCCGACTACTAATCCAACAACTCTGTAGGGGACTCTGACACGGATTGTGACTTGGCCAGGCAGAGTTGGGGCACTGCCAAAAGCACTGCCGGCTTTGTTCCGGGAAGCTCTTATCATGGAAAAATGTTCGGCGGCGGAAATTATTTCACGTCTTGCCATTGCAACGTCCTCTCTACGTCCAGTCACCATAAACACAGGCTCTTCTCCTCGAACTGGAGTCTTTATGTATGTGTTTGTTTTTGCCCTCAGTGCTTTGATTTTGCAGCCTAAAAAGAAAGAAAAAACTATTTTAGAAAAACTACTTGAAACTGAAAAAAAAAATTAAGTCATATAAGCCACAAATATCAAAGATACATAAATCTTTAGAGAGCAAACTGAACATACAAGTAGAAGAGTAACAAAGTAGGCTGATGTTTTCAACAAGGACAATACTGGATGGGGGATTCGCTGGAAGGAAACTTACTGGCCCACACAGCCATGGACATTTTCGTCAATAAAACGGCTCAAGGATTCAGAGATTCTCCTATGAAGATTCCTTCTATTGAAAGATCTAGTTACTAGATGAAAATTTCCCATGGCTTGTAACCATTACCATTTCATGACCTTTAGCCGAATATTTACACCTTACAAAATGGCCATGGAAGAGAAGGCAGATTGTTTTGTCAGCTGGGCACGTCATGGCTAAAACAAAAAGAGGAGGCAGATTTGAGATGGGGCAACACAACAAACCGAGAAGACTGAACAAGGCTAAAGAACAATAAAGAAACAAGGTCAAGACATAGGAGGGGGACAGGCTGCCAAAATATCAGAACTAGAAGGCTCACAAATTTACAAGGCCCAATTACCGTAAAGGCACAACATAAAGCCACCATATGACAAAGGCAGAAAAATATGACAAGTGACAGATGGCACAAGAAAAACAGCAGCTACATTGGCCAAGAGTGAGATAAAATATAGGGAGAATAAAGACACTGGAAAAAAAAAACCTAAATATAATGTCGGTGTCACAATGCGAGGATATTAAACTTTATTGTACACCAAACCCAATGACTTGTAAGACAAAAGCCAGAAAAGGCTCTACATGGTGGAGAAGAGGTTAACAAATAGGTGCACACAGTGACCCAGCCTATGGGGGGCTATTAATCTAGCAACACCACCCTCCCTTTACCCAGAACACTGCCTAGGTCTCTCCAAGAGCAAACAAAGCGCACATTGTTGGCCGTCTCACAAGGGTCTCTGCTCTCTAGGAAATTAAGTCTGCTTTAATAGTCTACTAAAAGCCTCAAGGTTTTTATTATAAGGGTTGTCACCACCCCTCAAAAGGGGGAGGGTCTGATGCTTGTCCCCGTACCCTCATAAAATCAGCCTCATAAACTCGAATCTCAAACACAACATTCATAAACTTGTCCAATTATTTTGCACGTGTCATTGGGACTTCTTGACCCATAGTAAACAGAATCCTCAACTACAATAAAAAAAATCAGATGTTCTAACGATTGTCCGAAACCACCAAAGTGGCGATCAGGTTATTGTTTCTTGATTCATCCAAAAATACTACAAATTCCTATTTTTAACATAGGTTTTCGGCTCCACATGAATTGTGGTCAACCAAAATCAGCTTTGGCAGACCTCCTCTCAAAACAGTAGACCTTAAGCACCCAACAGGGGGTATATTCTACTTGAGACAAAAAAAAACATAAAAAAAATCTCTAAATAAGTAGAACATGTAAATCGACAAACTTCTGGAACCAGCAATAGTTATGAGGTCACTACTCCACCTTTGATGGATAGTAACGTTAGCTCTTCTACAATGACCAAACTAATGCTAAGGATTTATGTTTTGTGGATGAAAAAAAAATATCTATGAATCCTCCACAAAAATACACAATTTTTCTGAGGAAAGGCTAATTTGGATTTTTTTAAAAATTGTATTTCATGGAATTTACCTATTAAATTTCAACTTAAAAATAAATTGATAGTTCCCCAAAAAATTCTTAATTGAGAAGTGGGAGCAAAATTTAGTAAAAATGTATTAAACTCAGGCCCGTTGGCTATTTGCACACAGTAGAGGAAGCCATTTTGTGCCTGTAATAAATCTTCATGACATCACATTAAGGACACTAATTGCCAAGCTGCATTGCTCTAAACACTGGTTCGAGCCAGCAACAAATTACAAAGATGCCCTAAATTTTTGGAATTTTAACCATCTTAAAAAAAAACCCAAAACCTAAATTTCCCTAAATATTGGGAAATGACCACAAAATGGCCGACTTCCACACCCTCCCTACTTTCATTTTCATGGGGGTCGAACTACAAACCAACACACATGATAGAATGGTAAAATTAGACAAGGTTCAGGTACTTTCGCCCATTCACCCTTTTTAATTTTGGATTTAACCCTACATGTCCGAAAAAGAAAGGGAATCCCAGATTAGCCGCTGGCTAGCTGGGCCACGAACAGGTTAACTGTAACGGCCCGAGAGTCTCACTTGCTGCAAGAAGGTTGAATTAATCCCTTCTGAAAAGGCCTCATTCTCTGGGGAGGGCGTGCGAGGGGGCCAGGGACGGCCACAAAGGATTTCTTAGAATCTCACCAAGGCTGTGCGAATGGGACAGGACTGGCATTGCACACACTGTGTGTCTATATCCATATGTACAACACATATGGAAGACCGTACATCACAAGCTGTGTCAACAGCAGCATATGTCCCATATCATCTTCCTTTTATTAAAGGGGTTGTCCGAGATGATACAAAAACGGCAGTATTATTTGACCTCCTTGGCATAGTATCTCCAAGGGACCGGAGAATCTCAAACGTGACAGGTCCTTTGGCCTTCAGGCCTCGGTGATACACTTCAGGTATAGGAGGTGATGGCCAAAATGTAATGTCACCACCCTCACACCTGTCCTCTGCTCCCTTAATAAAGGAATGGATGAAATACTCTTCACGTCAAACATCTCAAGGTTCAGAAAAGAGCACTAATAAATATAACTGGTCATCTATACACAACTCATTAAAATAAAATAGGTGGAGACAAGAAGGGCCGAATGGAACCATTGTCCTGTTAAAAGGGCCTTAACCATCATTTAATTTTGCATAAATCCTGTTGACATGAAGCGGCTGTCCAAGCACTGAAGTAAAAAAAATCAAGTTTTCCCGAGGACTGGGGGATCCCAATTAGTAGGACCTCCATTATTCACAAGAACAAGGTTTTTTTGTACCCCAAATGAACAAAGCAGCTGGATCTGACCTGCCGATCTATTCTTTAGGGGGAACAACAGACCCCTTTTCTCATGATCCATAAAAGGCCCATCACTTGGACCACCATCTATCAAAAACCTATCCCCTATCCAGTGGATAACTTGACAATGTTACTGAACAATCCTTTTAAGTTCTATCAACCAGTTCACCTGAGTAAACTGAGCCAGACTACTCACTACAGTTGTGCCATCATATCACTGTGGTTGTTAAGGCAGTGAAGACCAAGCAACCAGACATGACACAGCAAATTTAGCTCCGTCTGACTAAAGCCCCATGTACATTACCGTGGTGCGAGCTCGGGCAGCAAACAAGGGGACGGTGGTTACTTGGTTGAGGGACGTCTCACGTTTGGCCCAAGCAGTTGGGTCATGCGTGGGGCTTTTAGAAACCACGGCCTTTTGCATGAGCACATAGAGAGACATGGCACTGTATGCTAGATGTTTAAAAAATGATTGTCTGCATGAGGCCTAACTCTGGTTCCAGCAATATAAAACAAAAAAGGTGGCCATTAACTATATATAAACTTTGTCCAACCTGCCAATTTTGGTGTGACTGATGGGCAATCATAGGTTTATGCGGCCTACCTTGCCGGCCCTGATAATCTGTGGTCCAACGTGTCCTTGGCATAATTCACCAACACCCCATTCAGAACATGCACCCAATTTTAGCCGATGGATATTCATAGACCAAGTAAATGACCATTTGGTCAAACGTTATCCCTAGTCTTAACTTTACGTTGAGTTTCTTGAGTTCTACAATGTCTATTATAATACAATAATTACAATTAAAAAACAAAACAATAAGACATCCTCCTCCCCTCCAAGATAATGCATGGGCACAGCTGACATACACAGGCAGAATCCATTAGGCCTACACGTAAGGCCTGAAGTCGCCCTCTTCTGGGAAGATGTACAAAATTCTACTTAGTCATTCTCAATAAGTCCAATACGGCAAACACTGTATGTGCAGATGTCACCCAGCATTCCCACATCTATTACTCAGGCAAAATAATTAAACCACAAGTTCCTGCTGTCATAGATAAGTTTTCTGGCTTCATAAGAGACCCCATTATTGTACACTCAACTCTTCAGACTTAAAAGGCAATTGCCCTAAAGCAAGCTTCTGCTGAAAAAAAAAAATAGATGTAAGAAGTCCTGAACAGACATGTCACAATCTACTGCAAGATATATGAGCCATGAGGCCCAGAATGGAGCTTATCCCTTTAAAAAATGCATTTTCTTCAAAATATTAAGCCAAGAGATTATCTACAGCGAGCGAAAAAGGGTCCTAATCTGAAGCTTCGAAAGGGGTTTAAAGGAACACAGACATAATAATGGACGACATAACAATGTCACCCTACTGATTATTCACCTCATTCTGGCACACCCCATAGGAGAGACAAAGTGCCCGAGCTGTACGCTATAGCTCCGTACCTCTCCACCCTGGAAACCCTACGGGTGGCACGTGGCCCATACACCACATTGGGCCCATTTTGTAGTATTACGAAAGAAAATAACGTGTTACTGTACTGGTTGTGAACAAATGAGTATTAAACAAATTTGGGCCTTTTCAAAGTTGGGAATAGTCAAAAGGGGGAAAGGGCTGAATTTCAACACCACTAACGCAGTCATAGCTGAGCATGCATGTCTACCAGAGATGTCCGACAGTGATCGGAATCATCCAGTGCAAGTCAAGTTTTTGGACATCTGGCAAAAGAAGCTGAAGCAACTTTATTCCTAGCTCCTATGCTCCAACAAGTTCATGTCCGTCATTCATTTGAAACCCCCCCACCCCACCCGCGCCACCCCTACTCTGGTATAATCCAGTTTCAACTATAAGGCACCAATTCTATCCACCGAGTTAATAGACTGATAAAGAGGTCATCGGTATGAAGAGTGTGGACTGTAATTTCCAATCACCCTGGCATTCAGTCATGCACAGGACATGCATGGGCCAATGTAGGTGCCAATTGACTTGACACCATCATGCTAATAGATGCAGGTTGAAAATACTTCTCCACGAGTCATTCTTAAATGCTAAAATTGGCTTTACACAGGGCTGGCCCGCAGCCAACCAAAGATCACCGAGAGATGGATATGAGAGGGTGACGGGAAGGGGAGGTGGGCGAGTGTTGGGGAAAGAAAGGGTGGGGTTGCCCATTGCACAACAAAGAAGTATCCTAATATTGTATATATCTTTATATTTTGCTTTTGGGAAACAGATGTGCCCAGCTAATAAGCGCCCTTCTTAACCATCTCAGTGAAGCAAGTCATGAGCTAGTCAATCTTACGGATGGTGACTACTACGCACCTATGGGTCCAGAACACATTTTATTGTCTAGAAAAAACCAAGACTTTTACCATAAATTTCCTTTAGCTCTCCTATTATAAAACACTGAATGGGGTGTCATGTCACCAATCTACCTCTGCCTCACCAAGGAACCCGAGAGGTTTCACCGAACGGCCAACAGAGAAGATCAAAGTCACTCTATCACGATCATGCATGATTATCTCTTGTGGTTTTGACCATCCTGGTATTATTACTCAATGATCCCAATTCTTCTGATCAAGTGCCCTATTCATTGACTGACTCAACCAGCCATGACGCAGAGATAAAGAAAAAATAATACTAAAGTCTCCTGAAGAACAATAGGAAGGGTCAACAAGGGCCCCTTGTCACAGAAGTGGGCACAGCCCATCGGCTCTGTGCGCCGATCCCTTCCCAAGTAACTATATCCCATGTGATCAAGATAGCGCAGTGACCAGATGCTCGAATGTCTCATATGGCAGAAAGATAAGTTGTAGTCACCAGATGTCCTGTACTCAGATATTGGCTTCCCTGTTGGGGTCCACAAAAAAAATTAAAAAGGGATAACTTTGCAGAGTATTCCAATGTTGAAATATACTTAATCCAAACCTCCCGAGCACAATAGTTAATTGAACATTTCCGAAAGACAATATGAGAACAATGAAGCCAACCGATCAAAATCTACAACGTTCTGAGAAAAAAAATCTTAAAAAAATGTTTTAACACTATTACGTTAAAGATAATCTACCATAGAAGAGTAAAGCTGAAGTGGTCTAACAAAGGTCTAAACTCCAAAACATTAAGGTGGTAAAAGTCACGACACCTTCCCATTAACATGTCATTATATGCCAAAGAGTCCTGTGTGTTTACCAACACTGCGCCTGCTCCATTGACCGCGTGAGTATGCCGATGCCAACCATCACCACGCCCCGCCGTGCCACCGCCCCATTTCAGTCACCAATAGCAAGATCCTCCTATCAGGGAGATGACTGATAGGATCTAGGTTTCTAAGGGGGTGCCGCAGAGAGTCATTAAGATCTATAGACGCAGCGCCAAACCACGTGCATGCCAATGCTGGAAAATTCGGAATAGAATAGCAAAAGAGAGTTCATTCATTTTTATGAAAATTTACAATGAACAAGCATTCCAATGGTAAAATCGTAACAACCCGACCCCTAAATCTTCCGGCAGCACTGGGTCTCTTGTAATGGGCTGCTTGAGATATGTAAAGTCAGAAATTTACCTATATTTGGAATCACAAAAATAAAATCTGTACCCCATAATAAAGTCTTCATTACGGATGTGTTCCATGACACAGTCACACCCACCCAGGAATCGATTCTCGAGATAACAGACATCTTGTCATTCCCAAGATTTTTTTTTTTACCCATCCCGAGCACCATCAACAAGTCTATATTATTCGGTAAAAACAATAACAAAAAAAATGATTTGTGCCTCTTCGTGACTTGCTTTCCCCCCCAAAAAATTACAATAAGAAGAGAAAGCATTTTCAAAAATTTTACAAAATTTTAAATCCATAGAGGAGTCTGAGAAATCGGAGAAATAGCATCCCCCCCCCACCCCTTCAGTTTTTCGAAACGTCTGCTGCTCTCCTCTGCAATGCCTTCCTAGAAACACGCATGGCTCTCTTCGCGACTGTAAAATAAGGACCACACCCCCCTAACTGTTTTCACCACAACCTGCGCATTTCGCCCGCTAGGAAAAAAAAATGGTGCAAGTTCTATCTATTGTCTGATTGTCAGGGGCGCAACACAACAAAGGCCATTAACGAAACATACTTAATAACCCAATAGCTGTCAGGAAACGGTCAATTTCAGTAGACTTGATACATCAAATAAATAGAAACCTAGATGTGGCTCCTGATCGGAACCTTCCGTGGAAATAAAAGGGCTACAGGTACTACAGGGTTAACAGAACACCCACTTCGGAGAGTTCCGAAGAACCTTGCAACACTTTTGGATTCCAGATAATACACATCTCCATGGACCCTTTGTTCACAAGTGGCAGGTCTTGCTTTATGTATTTGGGCTCTGCTCTGAAGCATGGCCACCACTAACTTCTACACATCCTCCCGGGGAGCTAATCGTTCCGAAGATTTGGAGATGAATTATTGAAATTAGTCTCCTGCTGCGCTCATTCTTGGAATGAAACCCAAGTGGCGACTGGACGGCGGACAGATATGCAGCGTGGTGGAGAGTTTTTTTGTTGTTGATCCTATAGACAAAAGCTGGGACAATTTCTGCAGCACATGTGCAGAAGGAAAAAAAAAAAGTCTATATTTCTCCAGACAAAGAGCCTGCAAAACCTCACTTCCTGCACTAGAGCATGCTGCACCATCACACAAAGGTTGGCTGGTGCCTCGCAGGCGTGAAAATTTAAGAATGCACATCACAAAACTGACCAAACATGATAATAATGACTCATAAAGAACAATGCCTTCTAGTCTAGCACAACAGATCATCTCCACCACTGGCAGTAGCATCATTTGACAAGTGCCTACAACTCGTCTTCCACCCTCTCTTCTCCCCATCTCACAGCCATTTCCGAGACACAACGACTG
Source organism: Engystomops pustulosus (assembly GCF_040894005.1). NCBI lineage: Eukaryota > Metazoa > Chordata > Amphibia > Anura > Leptodactylidae > Engystomops > Engystomops pustulosus. The sequence continues at coordinate 6,211,923 of NC_092417.1, forward strand.
AAAACGAGACACACAAATAATCTCTGTTACTACGAGAGTTTCGTGACACGCTGTCTGCACTACATAACGAGCGGGCAGGCTTTGTTGTAGCACCCTCTGTCTCGAACACATGGTGGCCATGGTTCATTTGTGTTTTGGTACCCACTGCCATCTCCCATATCATCCCCCAGGCCTCCTTGTGGTAGGATCAGGGGTGGGATGTTTTTTGGAACAAGCTCTGGCCATATAAAGAAGGAAGTGCGCTTAATTACAACCATAACGATAACACGTGCACCACCGAACAAAGACCCAACTTGACAGGTCTCGTGGGCGATATTTCAAGTTTATGGAGCGAGTTTTAGTCAAAATCTTACGATATTCATGTTAGGACCAAGACCTTTTTTGAGGATCAAGAGATAGAAGGTAGTTTTTTTCGAGTGGGTGTGTGCGCAAAGAAGCAGATGGGAGTATGACGAAATTTCACAAAGCCACCAACATAAAGAAAGCCAAAATTCAGACTCTAGGTGCCCAGTCATGATGACCCCGAAGCATAAAGTGTCCCTTACACACAATGAACTCCAAAACATCACAAAGGACAATGCGAATATTATGGTGATGTCATATCATTTATCACTGTAGGAAAGGCAGGTTTTTAGTTAAGGGGGTGGGGATGAGGGGTCCGAAGAACAAGGCACTCACTGCTGCAGCCCCCATGCTATACTAATGGCTATCTGCAGAGGGTAAAGGTTACTTAAAACCTTTGTCCGGTGCCCAACATTAAAATCTCAAAAACATTTTTTACTGGAAATCCCTAACCCAATTTATTTACACGGAGGCCCGGATTCTCAAGATAACCTTGATGTTCTGCATCCTGATTCTGAAGATTGGCTTTGGATAAAGGCATCGACAGATAAAGCGTTAGAAGAATTGGGCTGGAGAGAGTTTCCAGCTCCTGCACACACCCACCAAAAACTTCTCCGACTCCCAGAGTCCCAGCCACATGAGCACAAAAGGCCTGTGCTAAATTTTGGATCGAATGTGTTCCAGGAGTTGCAATGGTTATTTGTCGACCAGTCTGTTTGGGGTTATCTACTACAAAGTGCCAGCTCTGCGGGTCTTGTCCTCATACAGACAACAAATACCACCCTATGGTGTCCTTTCCAGAAGAACATTTAGTATTTTGCCCCATGTGAGCGTGTTATTTGGTAGTGTGGGATCCATACATCCCTAAACATCCTCATTGGGAACGCTTGTGTGCAGGGAGGTGGGTGTGGTATCATTTTAACCCTGACAAGTCCTCCCCTAATCCCTATAGCAGAGAACAAAAGCCTGGCTTCAAAAATAAGGCTCCAGGCGTCCGTGTGCTCCCTACAATAACAACCTTCACAAGTTTTCACCCAACTCCTCACAGATGAATCACATGATAATCAAGGAAGTTGTGCGGGTCCCATAGTCATCGAGGAACATCATCGTCCCTTTCCTGGACACTTACCCCCCACCCCCCCTCCCGTCTTCCCTCCAACCATCAGCACTTATGACTCCTAAACAAAGGCGACAATCTCGGGTAGCGTGAATGTCGTCTACAGCATCAACATAGTCCACAATACCCAAAGGGACATCAAGTCTTACGACCCCAAGCGAGTGCACACTGGCGGCTGTACGCTCTGCACAGACAGACTGCAGCAGCGTATCCTTACATAAACTTTTCCCACATCATCTCTCAGGAAGTGCCCACATGCCGGAGACAATGGAGAGAGTGCCGAGACAACAAAAGGATCACGCCAACTACCCCTGCCACATGGAAGGCATCAAACACCCCCTACCGCCCCAAACACAGCACCCAGCACCCCCACACCCCCATCTGTGCCAACACCTCAACACCCAAAATAATATAAACAGGGACAGAAGGACAGGGATGCGACAGAGACGATGGGATCCCCCCGCGCCAGCGCAAGGGGGTGTGTGAGTGTAGGTGACAACATCCCCAAACAAAAGGACCGCGAGTCCTCGACAACAATACACACTTTGATATGAAGTTTTTTGACAAGCCTTTGTTTATGAGGGCGCAGTGGGGGAGGGGGCAGGTTACAATACAGCCAAAACCCAAATAGTGGCAGGTACAGGATGTTGTTACAATGTATCAGACAGCAAACAAAGCAAAGCATGTGTCACTTGTGTATTGTCTGGAGTCCAGACAAAGCCCCCCCCCCTGCCCCCAGGTAGGTAGGTGTGTGGCAGGGGCTACCCCCAGGTGCCCCCACATGCTGCAATGATGGAGACAAAGGAGAGAGCTCACCTTGTCTGCCCACAATCTCAGCCACGTGTTCGGAGCTGGGCACTGGCACACACTCTGTGGTGTTGGAACTCTTCAGCCTCAGCTCTGCCTCCTTGTACAGGGCACACAGCTTGCTCTCCCCAGATTTTTGGGGGTGCTGCCCGCTGCTGGAGCTGTTGGTGCTGCTGCTGTTGTTGTTGTTGTTGGTGTCTTCTTCTGTCTCCCCCAGACCCAGGAGGCAGAGTTGGTCCAGGGCAATCTGCAGGGCTCTGTCATCCTCCAGCACCCTGTCCTTGGTGAGGTCTGCCATGCCATGCCCATTCCTTTCCATCATCCCTGATACCACCAGGCTAGGCATGGCTAACAAAGGCTAGGGAACAAAGAAGAGGGGCAAGAGAGAGGAACCAGAGGAGAGAGAGAGAGAGAGGGAGACAGTGGGAGAGGAGGAGGAGGGAGGAGGCTGGGAGACTGTGTATCCTCCTCCTGATCCTGCCCTCACAGCTCCTCCTGCTCTGCACTGCTCCTCCCCCTGCACTGCACAGCTCCTCCTTACTCCTCCCCCTGCCCCGCGCAGCTCCTCCTCACTCCTCCCCCTGCGCGGCTCGGCCCCTCCTCCTTCACGGCTTGGCTCCTCCTCTGCCCTCCTCCTGCACCGCCCAGCTCCGCCTCTCCGGGGTGAGACCACACGAGGCTCCGCCCAGCAGCAGCAGCGTGCGGGGAAACTCTTTTGTTTGAAATTCCCTGCCTGCTCCATGACAGACATCCCGGGGCATGCTGGGAGTTGTAGTCAGACTGATGAAACAGGAGGCGGGGGGCAGTGCTATGGGAGAGGGAGATAAGTTTTCAGAGGGTGAAAGCTGAAGTTTAGTGGGGGCTGACAGGATGGGGGATGGGATGAGGGGAGACTATCAGCAGTTTGGGGGGCTATCAGGACTTGAGGGGGAGATGTATAGCATTGGGGGGGGGCTGTAAGCTGTGGGGGATGTCTGCTACTGATCAGATTTTAGGTTGGGAGGAGAAAAAGTCTTTAGTTTAGCAGGTATTTGGGATTCGTGCAGTTGCGGTTCTGACTACGACTTACACTGTTCACGGATCTGACTCGCGGTCCATCCAGAGACCGGGGTCGCTGATCCATTTCGTGCCTCCGTGCAACGTCCATTCATCCTTTACCCAAATCCCCTCAACCGGAATATTTCCCAAGGACAATCCCTTTAATAACATCTGAAAGATTTCATGTCCTCGGGCCGCGTTCACACACAGCTTTTGTGTAGCATTTTGAAACAGCGCAAGTGCTGCGAGGGACGGACAGTATGATACTGATGCGACCAGTAACAAGCATCACGCGTTTTACATTGTTTATTTACCAAACACGTGGAGCTTGTTCCCCGTCGCAAGCGGTTCCATAGATAAACACGTCTGCGATCGGGCAAGCCCCTCCCTCATGGCGTTTGCATTGCATTTCACAATGCAACACAAATGCTGCGTGTGAGACCACGTTCAACAAAAATCTGCCACTTTGTGAAGGCAGCGTGGATTCCCATTGAAAACATGGGGGCACAGACTTGTGTGAAAATTCTGCCTTGTGAACATATACACAGTAGTGATGAGCGGACCCGATGGTGGGGTTTGGCGTTTAGCCCAACCATCCAGTTTGCTCATCCACCAAGTTTATGTTCACAAGGCAAAATTTTCAGACAAATTTAAAAAAATCTGTGCTCCAATGAATTCAGTGGCCAAACCTAGCTGTGACTAATTGCCAGGGGCGTCAATTTAACGTATTTCCCGTCCATTGGGTCCACTCACCTCTGATACTTAGGCTACATTCACACAACAGTGTGCCCGTCGTACCATAGAACGGTGGGCACATGTTCGCGCCCAGGAGAGGAGGAGGGGGTGAGCGCCACTAGCCCCCGCCCCTCTCCTTAGAGAAACATTGGGCATGGCGCCGTATTACGGGGAAAGATAGGACATGTCCTATCTTTTCCCCAGCTATGGAACTGTACGGTGCCACACATGTGCTGCACTGTACCCCTCCTGGGCGGTGCCGTGCGCCCATTGCTGTCTATGGGGGACATATATACGGTGTATATAGGTCCCCCTTACGGCCCTGTGAATGTTTGTTGGCGGTAAAACTGCCTCAGAAACCATTGTTTTGTTGCACGTTACAATGTGGTTGTGGGTTTTGTGGTGATTTGCTTTCAGATGAAGGTGTATTTGGCCAGATGTGAGGTACATTACTTGGCTTTGGAGGTTTTGGGGGTCCAGAGTGGGTGGAAGGAGTCAGGATGTGGGTGAGTTGTTCTCGAGGGATCTGAGTAAAACTGAGGTCTGGGTGTTATTGGGTGTCACAGCGTCCAGGGATATTTGGGTTCATGTCTGAGTCTTTTCTGTGATTTATGCCGTACAATGAGAAGACAATTGTAAATCTATATAAGTCATGTCACATCAGAATACAAAATGCGGCCGCGTATGGTCGGCTGTAGATGTCACACATCGATGAGAGGCCAAGAATTGCTTCAGATTTGTCACACATGAAGCTGTTATCATGGAGCCGTACTGTTACAAACTCCTATGGGTAAAAGAGAAGATGGGGCAGTAAATTGGTCACAAAATGGAGGATGAATGGGGAGGCCGAGTAAAATGTGAGGTAAAATTTTTAGGGAAAGTAGTAATGGTGGCTTAGGGGCAATGAGAAGGGATGGTATGAGGGTGAGGAGGAAGTCAAGGCATGTGGAGAGGTAGAGACCATGAGGAGCACTGGGATTACTGAGGGGGACATATCAAGGTGTTGTACTAGGGATATGATGAGATGCAGGGGCGTAACTTGAGGCGGTGCAGAGGTTGCGGTCACACTAGGGCCCATGAGGTTTAGGGGGCCCGTTCCTATATGAGAAGACTATTACTATAAACCCTACATTATAGTCGGGGGCACAGACTTTGCACTGGGGCCCATCGCCTTCTAGTTATGCCACTGATGAGATGATGGATGAGGAGGGGGAGATGATAAATGTAGTGTGTGTGAAGGTTTAGAAGTGAGGTACATTTCTAAGATTCGGTAGATTTCGGGGTTCCGGATTGGTCGGAGAGAGTTGGATTGAGGGGACTTGATGTTGGGATGTAGATACGGTTTATGAGGGGGATTGAAATAACATGGGGCAGAGTTTTGTCTGTGTTTTATATTTACTATCTGATCTCATTTCTGGTTTGTGTGTTTTCTTTCTCTTGATGATGTCACCCTCCGGGGGATGACATCATCACCATCCTGCCAGCCACTGCGAGGTATGTATCAGCAGATTCAATATTTAATGGACATGTAATCAGACGGCTCGTCCTCGCCTCCCAGTGAGTCATCTTACTGTCATCCATCCGATATAGAGGACTGAGCTAGTTTTTCAGTTCACTTCTCTTGGGACAAGTGATGTCACTGGGTGCGCTGCATTGTACTGTATATTGGGGCAAACCCTGACATGGCTGCCAGTAATGCAAGTATGCTTTGTTTTTACAATATTTATATGTCCTCTCATCTTTTATTGCAGCCATTTTGGTTGTCACCCCTCTTCCCCATACAGAGATAACACTGACAAATAGCTGAGGTAAGTGGCATGGAGTATTCCATGATAAGGCTATAACATTCCCTTTAATAGTTGCCACCCTGCTTTCCTAGACTCCTGAGTGGCAGACCTGCCCTATTATGTAGCATGGCACTGATGCATGAATCGGCAGCTTCTCCATTCATGTGGAAATCTCGGGGGCTTTGGGGGCGTCTGTCACCTCACAGCAGCTGCTGACTGGTCACCATTACAGGTCACCAGCGTGCTACCTCCTTGGCTCGGGATAATCATTCGCAGCGTGAGGTGATAGGTCCCCACTGTGATCCATTCTCTGGCAGTAGAAGGGTTAAGAGGTGGGGGGTAGGACCCCCTCTCCCGCGAGTACATGCAGCAGATGCTGCTTCCTCTCATAGGAAATCATTGTTTTTCAGTCTGTGATTAAAAGTTTCTAAAGGAAGACAAAAAAGGACAAAAATAAAAAAGTGTAGAAATATATCACGGCACAAATAACACGATGGTTGTGAATCTATAACCTGCATAGAATGACGGAATAGTATTGTGGCTTTTATCATATCCAATGAGAAAATAAAATTTGTAAAAAATTAATTTTCCGGACACCTGTCCACTGGCTGGAGCGCCCCGTGAGTCTACGCTGTACGGAAACTTTGGTTCAAGACATCAAGTTATAAGCAAGTCAGGAGACATGGGGCACATTTACTAAGGGTCCGCGGACCGCATTTCCGTCGGGTTTCCTGACTATTTCCGTTTTGTGCCGCATTTAACAGGGGTTTTTGAAAGCAACGCAGCTGCGCCACAATCCGATGGCGTGCAACACAATGGGGGTCATTTACTAAGGGCCCGAATCGCGTTTTTCCGTCGGGTTACTTGAATATTACCGTTTTCCGCCTATTTTCCCTGAATTGCCCCGGGTTTCTGGCGCACTCGCTCGGATTGTGGCGCATCGGCACTGGCACGCACGGGACAGGGCGTTGCCGTCAGAAAACTCGACGGATTCGGAAAAATAGTCGCTTGACACACACTTACCTGCACCCAGCAACGGTTGGTGAACTCCAGTGCACTCCGATGGACTTCAGCGCAGGAGCGATACCTGGTGGACGTCGGGTGCACTACCTTAGTGAATAGCCGGAAGACCCGAATCCTCCACAGAGAACATGCCGCTGGATCGCAACAGGACCGGGTAAGTAAATCGGCCCCAATATCTGTCAATACCTATCAAAGTCCGACAAAAGTGCTATCTGCGACCCTTAGTAAATAAGCCCCATTGATATAATTGTACCCACATACAGTATTTGATTTCTGGCAAATATTTGTACGGTTGAGCTGTTTCACGTGGCCAAGTTTACAGCTGTTCGTCGGCCCAAACCTGAATCAGGGTGATGCCACACATGGCGTTTTGAATCCGTTTTTGGTCCGTTTTTAAGCAGTCCGTCAAAAAACGCATGCATTTTGTGAAAACACATCCGTTTTTGACAGGTTTTACCAATTATCTTAATTAAAATGGGTCACAAACGCATGCGTTTTCAAAAAACCCATGCGTTTTTTGACGGACTGCTTAAAAACAGACCAAAAACGGGTTCAAAACACCATGTGTGGCATCACCCTCGGTTGAACTGAACTTATTTGCTGAGCTCGGTTTGGCTGATTGAGGTTCATTCAAGTCGGTAAATCCAGCCGACGCGTCGACCAAGCTTCACGCTGTTTGAAATGTTTTTATTCCCGTTGGTTTTGTCACAGATTTGCCATTTCTGACACCAAAGCCTTTCAGCTATTTTATGTCAATCACCATAAAGCAGAGTTTTATATACAGAACCAAACTGTAGATGGATCTCGCATCGCCCCTTATACACATGTGAGTGTGATGTGTCAACCAGTGTTTGTTGGCTGCAACGTCCGGCCCGAACACTGAGCAACCGGAACTGAACTGAACTTTTTTTGTCACAGACATGCAGTAAAGAAAAAACAAAAACATTATAAGAAACAAAAAGATTGACGTCTCATTAACCCCTTGTGTATATTCAGTGTATGGGACTCGTTGGGTACTTGTATGTCTGTCGTGATTCTGCCGCCGCTCTCCTTCGCCCGTGTTTGCTCACACAGATTACGGCTCCTTAATCTCCCCGCAGAGACCCCCTGTTATGCAGGACTCCTGTCTCCACCGCGTCTCTCTGGGAATTCCAGCAGCGTCAGTGCAAATTAACCTGGCAGGTGTTTCCCCCTCCTGGGACAAGAACCTGCGAGCACCGGCGCAGTCTAATGACACCGAGTATCTCATTACACACCCCGAGACCAAAATAGATGCAGCCCTTTCCCCGCGAATGGCCCACCCTCACTATACACACCCCAAATAGCAAGAAATTCTCTTCGGGGCTCGAGTGTCGCTGGTGGAAACATCACAAAGACGTTAGAAAATAATAGTGATATAAGGATGGGTAGACCGATGCAATAAAAAATGCCAGACCCGTTAGACCCGTTAACATTTTCATAACGTAGCGGTAATTGATAATCAGGACAATTTAAACACAAACCCCCAATTAACCCCTTTATCTCCCTTATATTTATCTTTTAGGTTCTCTGTCGGAGGAGGGTGAATGTATACATTCAACATTCCAGTCTTGGACATAGGCAGAGGGACCTGCTGCTACTGTATTGCATCTCCCAGAGCTGAGCGGTAGGTAGACACTGGCACGGACAAAGGCGTCGCAGATACAAGTGGCTACAGTTCAGTCGTAGTAAGAGTATAGCAATATGGCAAAACTCCAGCATCAGTGGACTGGTTTTGGCACACAATAGTCTTGTCTAGTAGAGAGGAGTAACCAATGCTGATCAGCCCGCGATACAAGTGCCCACGTCGCCCAAAAATGAATGGTGGTATCCAAGCTTTGTAGTGAATTACGTGGCAGTCATTCTGGATGAAGTCTGTGTAAGACTATGGATCCTCCTGAAACCTTATCACTTCCATGCAAGAAGCCTGAAGACCCCCAATTGGTGGCGAGGGATTCCCTGAGATAGAGCCTGCCACACAGGGGTGTACCAGTCATTGGGTCATACTTCACCAGTGCGGTGCTGGATAGGCAAAGCCAAATGTTATACCCCGGAGATCCACCATAGCTGTACAGCAATACACACAACACATAAGTGTAGTAATTAAAGCCACAGCAATAAACCTGGCTACGACACCTCAGAAAACTGAGGCTTGTCAGCCATGTGGCTCCTGTAGCCGTGGGAAAGAAACAAACACAGGTCATTGTCTCTGCCACAGTCCTGGGGTATGAATACACTGCTGGACTATGGCATTACAGTACAGTGACACTCCCGGGATATCACTGTACAGTCAGGAAGCAGAAGTGATTGGGAATCCGTGTCTCTAGCTCTGGTGGAGATGAAAGTGACATTGTAGAGCAGTCAGACACTCGTGAATAGTGGTGGTCAGAGATAATTCTGTCACCACTGGTAGTATGGTGGTACCTGGAGAGCACGGGTGCTTCAGCATTTCCAGGAAACCAGGGCATGGGCCATTACATGAGGAGATGATGGCACAGCGGCCTCACCTCCAGCAGGGGACCGGTGATCACACCCAGCACCACCCACCTACGTTACGGTTCCCTATATTGCCCAGTATTGGCAGGTCCACCCTTGGCGCCCCTGTGTGTGTCGGAAGCTTTTGGATGATTACATTGGTGGAACTGACTGGTCCTCATGTTCTCTAGACCTGAATCTTACTGAGGGCCTTATCAATCAGGGCGTCCACGTCTGCTCCTAGATTGCAAAGGACCGGCATTGTCACACCTCGAGTACGATCCCTTCACATCTTATACCGGGTCACACTATGGTTTGGAGCGTGGTGTACTTGACAGTCTGTTTCACATATATAGTGTCACCATATCCTCCATGTCACAAATAATGCGAAACATCTGCAATGTCAGACATATTGGTTATCACCCAGCTTTTCCAGAAACAGATCGTAGGATGTGATACCGTTCTGTGCTGTGACCCACAAGGTGCAGTGTGGAGCATTGCCCGGACCGGCGCACATCCTTCCTGTACACACCCCCTCCTCCTCCTTCGTCTATCTTGCTGCATGTTAGACATCTGTAAGTATCTGCCCCCCTCCCGCTGCTGCTGTGTAAACGAGGGATGTTAATAAATAATGTGTGTGTTTATGGGCGAGCGCAGCACGTGGTGCTGGTGGTGGCTGCTTCGTTACGAGGCGCTGCACGGCTGCGGTAAGTATCCCCGGTGGGATGTCAGAGCGGCTCCTTCCCCGGTGACTGTCTAGACAGTAATTGTGTGCACCTGACTTCATGAATGGCTTCAGCGAGCGCTACAGGGAGGCCATCAGCATGTCCGGCAACTAGTGCCATGGGGAGGGGGTGGTGGGAGCGCCCCTCTGGGCATGCAGCGTGTTCAGACGAGTAGCCACCACACCCCCCTCTGCCCACTATATCAACACTTCCACGTGTGCCCCTTCCTGATCCGGTGCCCGTCCCCAGCGCCCTTCTCCTCGCTTTGTTTTCTGCTGTTCCTTTCTTCGCTGGACCTTGGGGAAAAATCCCTTGCAGTCACGCTGAGAACAAAGGGTGCTGATGGCAGCCATGTTTTTTGTGTACCCCTCGTGGCACCAGTTTTAACCCTCCGCAACCAAAAACAGAATGGGGGCGTTGTGATGTTCAAGAAGAGGAGTTCCTGATTTTTAACACCTTAGAGGCAGAGGGGGGTACCAGGACATTGGTACAAGTGTAGACCCCGTTATGATGTGGGGGTTAAATGAAGAACCCAGGTGACCCCTTGACATCCTAATCGTTCAATGAAGCGTTTGATTGGCCGGGTCTGAGCTCATAGATTACTGCATGTGTGGCATGATCTCACTGCCCAATTACCCTGTGTGCTGCTGTCCCTTGTGCCTCCCAGGAGGGGGCGGGTAAAGGTGGGGGGTGTTGTTGGGCCCCGCACTCCTAACATCGTAATAACTGATAATCGATATGTCCGATCCCTGCCCTCGTACAGTATACAATACAATCCTGGCAGATGGCCGGAGCCCAGCGCTGCCACCTGAGACCCCATTTATTTATATCCCGCTCCCTCCACAAGCCCAATGCATTGTGGGCCATGTAGTCCGGGGCGCCGGCTTAATGTCATGAATGATTTAATTTTCCTGGGAGGCACTTAACCTCTTCTTGGCCCCGAAAATGACCTCGCACTTGCCTAATAAGAAATATAAAAAAATTTGACAGCTACATTTAGGAAAACACAAAAATAATTTCCCTGCCAAATATTTTTATTAGTTACTTCAAAATTTGTAAATTTCGAGCACTCAGGCGTCTTGTAAACTGTGCAGTTTTTTTAGTCTAGGATTTGGGCCATTGTGATGGGATTGTGGTGAACTCTTGTCCTCGAGGCTCTCGAGATGCAGATGTTCAGTACTTATATAACTTTATAGCCCCCCCCGGTGATGGATTGGGTGTGCGTCCCCTCGTCCCCTTGGATGTCAGTACAGGGGCAGGTTGTGAACTTTAACTGCTGGAGGCCAACGGGATGGAAATGAGCTGCGATGATCTGCAGAGAGAAGGGGCGGAGGGGGGGGGGTTGTGGCTTCACTATCCGCTCATGTGGTGGAATATACCAAGATGTGACCAAAAGTGATTTAGAGATCGACAGGTTTTATCATTTATAGAGCAGCATCCCTGGTGCTGTACAATCCGGAAGGGGGTCACATACAAAATGCAAAAGTACAAAACACAAAAACTACAGTGATGAGGAACACATGGAAGGAGGGACGTGAGGGCTCCCAATCTATGTGGGAGGGTAGATGGAGACACGAGGTGAGCTATAGATAATACTAAACACATGGGTTTTCAGGTTACGTTTCAAGGTTTGGAAGGTGGGGACAAATTTTGGTAGAAAATTCCAGAGTTTGGGGGAACTAGGGGAGAAGTCCTAGACCAGAGGTGTAGACGGAGAAGAGTAGGGATCCCAGGACAGAGCTTTGTGGGAAGCCAACAGAGAGAGAGAGCGAGGTGGAGAGGTGGTGTGAGGGTGATGGACACGACACGTCCACTTGGAGAGGTATGAGGAGCCATGCCACGGGAACGTGGCACCTGCAGCAGGTGAGGATGAGGACAGGTCAAGGAGAGCAGAATAATGGGGGGTTTCTTGGCTGACGGTAGGTCAACAAGTTGGAGGAAAGGTAGGAGGATAGTTCCAGATGTTGTTGGACGTGTTGTTCCAGGAGTTTCTACGCAAATGGAAGTGGTGAGATAGGCCGATAGTTGAGTAGATGGGTCTCAGATGTCTTCTGATTAGGCCGTCTATAAAACAGGGTCACGTAGAAACCCCCCTTTATGAGCTTTGTATATTATCCACAATGTACTATAGGCTGTATTGCCCCATAGCTCCTCCCTGTAGTCAGAGGGGAGGGGCTGTGGACTGAGGCGAGTTCTAGAACGGAGGCCCCTCCATCCCATCCAGTAGTAATAGATCAGGTCCCGCACCCACGCTGACCTCTGGATGGATGTCCACGTTTATTGAAGGCCTTCGCCAGTTTTCTGTCTGACTTTTCACGTTCTTTTCAGTACAAACTTCTTGTACTTGTATTTATAAAGTGTCTGCAACACATCTCCACACCTCCCAACTTTTGGGCTAGAGAAAGAGGCACAAAAGCCCCTCTCTTTATTAAGAAACCAGGCCCATTGTCCCACCCCTTGTCCCACCTCCAAACATAATATAATAGCCCCCACATACTATAATGCCCCCTGCCTGTGCCCAACACCCCCTCCCCCCATGGACACATATAATGCAACTCAACAACATATAATACCCCTCTTTCATTTTATCTCCCCTTTACTTTTGTGGCCCCATGTCCTCCATCCTCCTCATATTGTGGCCTACTATCCTCCATCCTCCCTCATATTGTGGCCCCCTGTCCTCCATCCTCCTCATATTGTGGCCTCCTGTCCTCCATCCTCCTCATATTGTGACCTCCTGTCCTCCATCCTCCCTCATATTGTGGCCTCCTGTCCTCCATCCTCCCTGATATTGTGGCCTCCTGTCCTCCATCCTCCTCATATTGTGGCCTCCTGTCCTCCATGCTCCCTCATATTGTGGCCTCCTGTCCTCCATCCTCCTCATATTGTGGCCTCCTGTCCTCCATCCTCCTCATATTGTGACCTCCTGTCCTCCATCCTCCCTCATATTGTGGCCTCCTGTCCTCCATCTCCCTCATATTGTGGCCTCCTGTCCCCCATCTCCCTCATATTGTGGCCCCCTGTCCTCCATCCCCCCTCATATTGTGGCCTCCTGTCCTCCATCCTCCTCATATTGTGGCCTCCTGTCCTCCATGCTCCCTCATATTGTGGCCTCCTGTCCTCCATGCTCCCTCATATTGTGGCCTCCTGTCCTCCATCCTCCTCATATTGTGGCCTCCTGTCCTCCATCCTCCTCATATTGTGGCCTCCTGCCCTCCATGCTTCCTCATATTGTGGCCTCCTGTCCTCCACCTTCCTCATATTGTGGCCTCCTGTCCTCCATCCTCCTCATATTGTGGCCTCCTGTCCTCCATCCTCCCTCATATTGTGGCCTCCTGCCCTCCATCATCCCTCATATTGTGGCCTCCTGTCCTCCATGCTCCCTCATATTGTGGCCTCCTGTCCTCCATCCTCCCTCATATTGTGGCCTCCTGTCCTCCATCATCCCTCATATTGTGGCCTCCTGTCATCTATCCTCCTCATATTGTGGCCTCCTGTCCTCCATACTCCCTCATATTGTGGCCTCCTGTCCTCCATCATCCCTCATATTGTGGCCTCCTGTCATCTATCCTCCTCATATTGTGGCCTCCTGTCCTCCATGCTCCCTCATATTGTGGCCTCCTGTCATCTATCCTCCTCATTTTGTGGCCTCCTGTCCTCCATGCTCCCTCATATTGTGGCCTCCTGTCCTCCATCCTCCCTCATATTGTGGCCTCCTGTCCTCCATCTCCCCTCATATTGTGGCCTCCTGTCCTCCATCCTCCCTCATATTGTGACCTCCTGTCCTCCATCTCCCCTCATATTGTGGCCTCCTGTCCTCCATCCTCCCTCATATTGTGGCCTCCTGTCCTCCATCTCCCTCATACTGTGGCCTCCCGTCCTCCATCCTACTCATATTGTGGCCTCCTGCCCTCCATGCTTCCTCATATTGTGGCCTCCTGTCCTCCACCTTCCTCATATTGTGGCCTCCTGTCCTCCATCCTCCTCATATTGTGGCCTCCTGTCCTCCATCCTCCCTCATATTGTGGCCTCCTGCCCTCCATCATCCCTCATATTGTGGCCTCCTGTCCTCCATGCTCCCTCATATTGTGGCCTCCTGTCCTCCATCCTCCCTCATATTGTGGCCTCCTGTCCTCCATCATCCCTCATATTGTGGCCTCCTGTCATCTATCCTCCTCATATTGTGGCCTCCTGTCCTCCATCATCCCTCATATTGTGGCCTCCTGTCATCTATCCTCCTCATATTGTGGCCTCCTGTCCTCCATGCTCCCTCATTTTGTGGCCTCCTGTCCTCCATCTCCCTCATATTGTGGCCTCCTGTCCTCCATCCTCCCTCATATTGTGGCCTCCTGTCCTCCATCTCCCCTCATATTGTGGCCTCCTGTCCTCCATCTCCCCTCATATTGTGGCCTCCTGTCCTCCATCCTTCCTCATATTGTGGCCTCCTGTCCTCCATCCTTCCTCATATTGTGGCCTCCTGTCCTCCATCTCCCCTCATATTGTGGCCTCCTGTCCTCTATCTCTGCTCATATTGTTGCCTTTTGTCCTCCTCCATCCCTCTCATATATTGGCCTCCTGACCTCCATCCCTCTCATATAGTGGCCTCCTTTCTTCATATTTTAGCCCCTGTCCCCTGGTTATTCAACAAGTAAATGACAAGTTCTCCTTTGTAGCAGGTGACTGCACTCCTGATGCTGCCCCTTATCTTGAGTGGTGCTGCCTGAGGCATGAGGTTCAATTCACCTCATTACTGGTGCCCCTCTGGGTGTGGAGCAGTTCTATGCAGAGAGATAAATATAATAATACAATGGGGGTCATTTACTAAAGGCCCGATTGGCGTTTTTGCGACGGGTTAACCGAATTTTTCCGTTTTGCACCGATTTTTCCCTGTATTGCCCCGGGATTTCGGCGCACGCGATCGGATAATGGCACATCGGCGCCGGCATGCACACGACGGAAATGGGGGGGCGTGGCCATACGAAAACCCGACGGATTCGGAAAAACCACCGTATTTAAAAAAAAAAAAGTGTCACTGGACACGCGCTTACCTGCACCCATCAATGGATCATGAACTCCGGCGGCGACTTCAGTGCAGCGGCGACACCTGGTGGACGTCGGAGGAACTGCCTTAGTGAATTGCCGGAAGACCCGAATTGGCGCAGAGAACGCGCCAATGGATCGCGAATGGACCGGGTAAGTAAATCTGCCCCATTACATGCACAGCGTAGTGAGGAAAAAACCTTGGAATAGAAATCCATATCTCACAGTCCTGCTGCTACTAACAACTTACACAAGGTCTGATTCCACATCTCCCCAGGGACAATACAGAGCCCTGGCTGCAGGAGGAGCGGTCACACCTGCTGACAAATACCCGTAAAGTCCTTGGACCCTGAGCGAGTTCAGCGGGGGGATCTCCATCCGTGATCTCGCAGGATTGTGCGGTCCGGAGCTCCTTTTTTTGACCAAACTCTCTCATGTGGTCTAAGGCGGCGTTCACACAGATAAACCGCGTCTCACATGCAAAGGCTCAAATCTTCAATAAAAATGTACAGAAAGAAGTGACCTGCTGTAGATTTCAGCTCTGCTCTATGGGTCGTCATGACATGTAGCAGTGATGTCACAGGTGTAGCAGGGATGTTGCAGGTGTAGCAGTGATGTCACAGGTGTAGCAGGGATGTTGCAGGTGTAGCAGGGATGTCGCAGGTGTAGCAGTGATGTTGCAGGTGTAGCAGTGATGTCACAGGTGTAGCAGGGATGTCGCAGGTGTAGCAGGGATGTCACAGGTATAGCAGGGATGTCGCAGGTGTAGCAGTGATGTCGCAGGGGTAGCAGTGATGTCACAGGTATAGCAGGGATGTCACAGGTATAGCAGGGATGTCGCAGGTGTAGCAGTGATGTTGCAGGTGTAGCAGTGATGTCACAGGTGTAGCAGGGATGTTGCAGGTGTAGCAGGGATGTCACAGGTATAGCAGGGATGTCGCAGGTGTAGCAGTGATGTCGCAGGGGTAGCAGTGATGTCACAGGTATAGCAGGGATGTCGCAGGTGTAGCAGTGATGTTGCAGGTGTAGCAGTGATGTCACAGGTGTAGCAGGGATGTCGCAGGTGTAGCAGGGATGTCACAGGTATAGCAGGGATGTCGCAGGTGTAGCAGTGATGTCGCAGGGGTAGCAGTGATGTCACAGGTATAGCAGGGATGTCGCAGGTGTAGCAGGGATGTCACAGGTATAGCAGGGATGTCGCAGGTGTAGCAGTGATGTCGCAGGGGTAGCAGTGATGTCACAGGTATAGCAGGGATGTTGCAGGTGTAGCAGGGATGTCGCAGGTGTAGCAGGGATGTCACAGGTATAGCAGGGATGTTGCAGGTGTAGCAGGGATGTCGCAGGTGTAGCAGGGATGTCACAGGTATAGCAGGGATGTCGCAGGTGTAGCAGTGATGTCGCAGGGGTAGCAGTGATGTCACAGGTATAGCAGGGATGTTGCAGGTGTAGCAGGGATGTCGCAGGTGTAGCAGGGATGTCACAGGTATAGCAGGGATGTCGCAGGTGTAGCAGTGATGTCGCAGGGGTAGCAGAGATGTCGCAGGGATGTCGCAGGTATAGTTCAGGTGTAGCAGTTTTGTCGCAGGTGTAGCAGTGATGTTGCAGGTGTAGCAGTGATGTTGCAGGTGTAGCAGTGATGTCACAGGTGTAGCAGGGATGTTGCAGGTGTAGCAGTGATGTCACAGGTGTAGCAGTGATGTTGCAGGTGTAGCAGTGATGTTGCAGGTGTAGCAGTGATGTCACAGGTATAGCAGGGATGTTGCAGGTGTAGCAGTGATGTCGCAGGTGTAGCAGTGATGTCACAGGTGTAGCAGGGATGTTGCAGGTGTAGCAGTGATGTCACAGGTGTAGCAGGGATGTTGCAGGTGTAGCAGTGTTGTCGCAGGTGTAGCAGTGATATTGCAGGTGTAGCAGTGATGTTGCAGGTGTAGCAGTGTTGTCGCAGGTGTAGCAGTGATGTTGCAGGTGTAGCAGTGTTGTCGCAGGTGTAGCAGTGATATTGCAGGTGTAGCAGGGATGTTGCAGGTGTAGCAGTGATGTAGCAGGGATTTCGCAGGTATAGTGCAGGTGTAGCAGTGATGTTGCAGGTGTAGCAGTGATGTCGGAGGTATAGTGCAGGTGTAGCAGTGATGTTGCAGGTGTAGCAGTGATGTCGGAGGTATAGTGCAGGTGTAGCAGTGATGTTGCAGGTGTAGCAGTGATGTCGGAGGTATAGTGCAGGTGTAGCAGTGATGTTGCAGGTGTAGCAGTGATGTCGGAGGTATAGTGCAGGTGCAGCAGTGATGTCGGAGGTATAGTGCAGGTGTAGCAGTGATGTTGCAGGTGTAGCAGTGATGTCGGAGGTATAGTGCAGGTGTAGCAGTGATGTTGCAGGTGTAGCAGTGATGTCGGAGGTATAGTGCAGGTGTCGCAGTGATGTCGCAGGTGTAGCAGGGATTTCGCAGTGATGTAGCAGGGATTTCGCAGTGATGTAGCAGGGATGTCACAGTGATGTTGCAGTGATGTCGCAGGTGTAGCAGTGTTGTAGCAGGGATGTCGCAGTGTTGTAGCAGTGATGTCACAGTGTTGTAGCAGTGATGTTGCAGTGATGTTGCAGGGATGTAGCAGTGATGTTGCAGGTGTAGCAGTGATGTCGCAGGGATGTAGCAGTGATGTCGCAGGGATGTAGCAGTGATGTCGCAGGTGTAGCAGTGTTGTAGCAGTGATGTCGCAGTGTTGTAGCAGTGATGTCACAGTGTTGTAGCAGTGTTGTAGCAGTGTTGTAGCAGTGATGTTGCAGGGATGTAGCAGTGATGTTGCAGGTGTAGCAGTGATGTCGCAGGCGTAGCAGTGATGTCGCACTACATTGCCCTTGTAGAGTCGCCCCGCCTGTCCCTCCGATGGTTCCATGTGGTGATCACTAGCGATTTCGGGGGGTAAATACAGGACCCCATAACAGTCTCAGGGTTTATTATACTTCAGTCCGTTTTATGCACTTTTCATGTGTGTGATGTTTAACCCCTTGTGGTACCCCTGCACGGCGTCGCCTTTGTGTCCGTGATTCGCTGTTGTGTTTTTCGCGCTGCTGATTGATGAAAAGGCTTCAGGTTTTTCTCTTTATTTATGGGGTTAATGGTAGATCCCGGATCGGGGTGACCGGGGGGATTGTGGGTGATCGGGGGGGTCACACCTGTGCAGTAACCCTTTGTGTGGGATGATCAGGGCTCGGCAGGCAGGAGGGAGGGGTACGGGGGAGCAGGCAGCCTCCTCACAAAGAGAAGAGAGGCCGCAGCCCCCTATAGGAGAGCAGCGTCCCGTGGCATTACAGCTCCCCCCAATCTTGCCACACGGGCCCCCTCGTCAGGCGCACCATAATCCCCCCTTGACAACCTAGAGACGGATCACATTACACCCCTCACGCTGGCCCCAGAGGTGGAGCAGGAATATTGGGGGGGCTGCGAGCCTCACACACCCCCTAACCCACCATGCAGAAAACGCAGAGCTCCTCCCCCCACGCCACTGCATAGAAACACCGCGCCGCGCACCCCCTGTGTGGCCTGAGCGCAGACATGTGCACCCCGAAAAAGAGGGGGTGACCCCGGCACAGGAAACCCCCAGACATTACACAAAGAGACAGCTGCCCCTCTGTATGTGCCCTGCACCGCCCGCTCCTGGCCTCTAGGTGGCACCACAGCAGCCGGGACTATAGATTATCCATCAGTGATATAGTCATCCATGGGGGGAGCGTGTAACATGCCGGACCCGGGACAGGGGACACTGATTAACCCCCCGAGTACAGGGGACACTGATTAACCCCCCGAGTACAGGGGACACTGATTAACCCCGAGTACAGGAGACACAGTGATTAACCCCCCGACTACAGGGGACACTGATTAACCCCCCGACTACAGGGGACACGATGATTAACCCCCCGACTACAGGGGACACGATGATTAACCCCCCAACTACAGGGGACACTGATTAACCCCCCGACTACAGGGGACACGATGATTAACCCCGAGTACAGGGGACACACTGATTAACCCCCCGACTACAGGGGACACTGATTAACCCCCCGACTACAGGGGACACTGATTAACCCCCCGACTACAGGGGACACTGATTAACCCCCCGACTACAGGGGACACGATGATTAACCCCGAGTACAGGGGACACACTGATTAACCCCCCGACTACAGGGGACACTGATTAACCCCCCGACTACAGGGGACACTGATTAACCCCCCGACTACAGGGGACACTGATTACCCCCCTGACTACAGGGGACACGATGATTAACCCCGAGTACAGGGGACACGATGATTAACCCCGAGTACAGGGGACACTGATTAACCCCCCGACTACAGGGGACACTGATTAACCCCCCCGACTACAGGGGATACACTGATTAACCCCCCGACTACAGGGGACACTGATTAACCCCCCGACTACAGGGGACACAGTGATTAACCCCCCGACTACAGGGACACGATGATTAACCCCGACTACAGGGGACACGATGTCACCCCCTCATCCTCATAGACTGTAAGCTCTTGTGTCTCCCCCCTCATCCTCATAGACTGTAAGCTCTTGTGTCACCCCCTCATCCTCATAGACTGTAAGCTCTTGTGTCACCCCCCTCATCCTCATAGACTGTAAGCTCTTGAGTCACCCCTCATCCTCATAGACTGTAAGCTCTTGTGTCACCCCCTCATCCTCAGAGACTGTAAGCTCTTGTGTCACCCCCTCATCCTCATAGACTGTAAGCTCTTGTGTCACCCCCCTCATCCTCATAGACTGTAAGCTCTTGTGTCACCCCCTCATCCTCATAGACTGTAAGCTCTTGTGTCACCCCTCATCCTCATAGACTGTAAGCTCTTGTGTCACCCCCTCATCCTCATAGACTGTAAGCTTCTGTGTCACCCCCTCATCCTCATAGACTGTAAGCTCTTGTGTCACCCCCTCATCCTCATAGACTGTAAGCTCTTGTGTCACCCCCTCATCCTCATAGACTGTAAGCTCTTGTGTCACCCCCTCATCCTCATAGACTGTAAGCTATGAGGACAGGGGGGCACAGTAAGGGGCGCCGTTTGTTTACAATGCATTTTGTGTTCACAAACTATTCTGCTTGAAAATTGAAATGAAATGAAATTTCTGTACTACAAATTCTCAGTGAGACTATGGGGCAGATTTACTTACCCGGTCCATTCGCGATCCAGCGCCGCGTTCTCTGAGGTGGATTCGGGTCCGGCCGGGATTTATTAAGGTAGTTTCTCCGATGTCCACCAGGTGGCGCTGCTGCGCTGAAGAGCATCGGAACGCACTCAAGTTCACCGGCCTATTCCTAGTGAAGGTAAGCGCAAGCTCCGCGACACATTTTTTTTTAAATGCGGCGGTTTTTCCGAATCCGTTGGGTTTTCGTTCGGCCATGCCCCCCGATTTCCGTCGCATGCATGCCGGCGCCGATGCACCACAATCCGATCGCGTGCGCCAAAATCCCGGGGCAATTCAGGGGAAATCGGCGCAAATCGGAAATATTCGGTTAACACGTCGGGAAAACGTGAATCGGGCCCTTAGTAAATGACCCCCAATACATTTTGTAAATTTTGTGCAATAGAAAGAATTCTGTGCAACAAAATGACATTTTGTAGTCAAATAATTATATTGTGTGACACAAAATACATTCTGTCCACACAAAATAAACTGCATTACAAAATTAATTTTGTTCATTCTGTAAAAGTCTTATTTGTGCCACTGAACACATTGGGGCAGATTTACTTACCCGGTCCTGTCGCGATCCCTGAGGTGCGTTCTCCGGCGATTAAAGATTGTGCGCCTGATATCCTGCATGTGTCGCTCCCCGCTCAGGTCCATGGAGTTCACCTTCTTCTTCCTGGTGCATGTAAGTGCATTGTCTTGCAACAAAATTTGGATTGTAAATCCTGCGCTTAGTACAAATCAGTCAAGTTGTCCCTCCGTCACACTCCCGATTTGTGTCGCATGCAAGTCTGCGCTATTGCGCCAAAATCCGATCACGATGAAGGGCAGGGGGCCACAATATGAGGGAGGATGGAGGACAGGGGGCCACAATATGAGGAGGATGGAGGACAGGAGGCCACAATATAAGGGAGATGAAGGACAGGAGGCCACAATATGAGGGAGATGGACGACAGGAGGCCACAGTATGAGGGAAGATGGAGGACAGCAGGCCACAATATGAGGGAGGATGGAGGACAGGGGGCCACAATATGAGGAGGATGGAGGACAGGAGGCCACAATATAAGGGAGATGGAGGACAGGAGGCCACAATATGAGGGAGATGTAGGACAGGAGGCCACAGTATGAGGGAGGATGGAATCAGGAGGCCACAGTATGAGGGAGGATGGAGGACAGGAGGCCACAATATGAGGAGGATGGAGGACAGGGGGCCACAATATGAGGAGGATGGAGGACAGGAGGCCACAGTATGAGGGAGGATGGAATCAGGAGGCCACAATATGATGAAGGATGGAGGACAGGAGGCCACAATATGAGGAGGATGGAATCAGGAGGCCACAATATGATGAAGGATGGAGGACAAGAGGCCACAATATGAAGGAGGATGGAGGACAGGAGGCCACAATATAAAGGAGGATGGAGGACAGGAGGCCCCAATATGAAGGAGGATAAAGAACAGGAGGCCACAATATGAAGAGGATGAAGGACAGGGGGCCACAATATGAAGGAGGATGGAGGGCAGGGGGCCACAATATGAAGGAGGATAAAGGACAGGAGGCCACAATATGAAGAGGATGAAGGACATGGGGCCACAATATGAATGAGGATGGAGGACAGGAGGCCACAATATGAGGGAGATGGAGGACAGGAGGCCAGAATATGAGGAGGATGGAGGAAAGGAGGCCTCAATATGAGGGAGATGGAGGACAGGAGGCCACAATATGAGGGAGGATGGAAGGCAGGAGGACACAATATGAGGGAGATGGAGGACAGGAGGCCAGAATATGAGGGAGGATGGAGGACAGGAGGTCAGAATATGAGGAGGATGGAGGACAGTAGGCCTCAATATTAGGGAGGGTGGAGGACAGGAGGCCACAATATGAGGGGGATGGAGGACAGGAGGCCACAATATGAGGGAGATTGAAGACAGGAGGCCACAATATGAGGAGGATGGAAGGAGAGGAGGCCACAATATGAGGGAGATGGAGGACAGAATATGAGGAGGATGGAAGACAGGAGGCCTCAATGTGAGGGAGATGGACGACAGGAGGCCACAGTATGAGGGAAGATGGAGGACAGGAGGCCACAATATGAGGTGAGATGGAGGGCAGGGGGCCACAATATGAGAGAGATGGAGGACAAAAGGCCACAATATGAGGAGGATGGAGGACAGGAGGCCTCAATATGAGGGAGATGGAGGACAGGAGGCCACAATATGAGGGAGATGGAGGACAGGGGGCCACAATATGAGGGAGATGGAGGACAGGAGGCCACAATATGAGGGAGATGGAGGACAGGAGGACACAATATGAGGAGGATGGAGGACAGGAGGCCAAAATATGAGGGAGATGGAGGACAGGAGGCCAGAATATGAGGAGGATGGAGGATAGGAGGCCTCAATATTAGGGAGGGTGGAGGACAGGAGGCCACAATATGAGGGGGATGGAGGACAGGAGGCCACAATATGAGGGAGATGGAAGACAGGAGGACACAATATGAGGAGGATGGAGGACAGGAGGCCAAAATATGAGGGAGATGGAGGACAGGAGGCCAGAATATGAGGAGGATGGAGGACAGGAGGCCAGAATATGAGGAGGATGGAGGACAGGAGGCCAAAATATGAGGGAGATGGAGGACAGGAGGCCACAATATGAGGGAGCATGGAGGACAGGAGGCCAGAATATGAGAGAGATGGAGGACAGAAGGCCACAATATGAGGAGGATGGAGGACAGGAGGCCTCAATATGAGGGAGATGGAGGACAGGAGGCCACAATATGAGGGAGATGGAGGACAGGGGGCCACAATATGAGGGAGATGGAGGACAGGAGGCCACAATATGAGGGAGATGGAGAACAGGAGGCCAGCATATGAGGAGGATGGAGGATAGGAGGCCTCAATATTAGGGAGGGTGGAGGACATGAGGCCACAATATGAGGGGGAAGGAGGACAGGAGGCCACAATATGAGGGAGATGGAAGACAGGAGGCCACAATATGAGGAGGATGGAGGACAGGAGGCCAAAATATGAGGGAGATGGAGGACAGGAGGCCAGAATATGAGGAGGATGGAGGACAGGAGGCCTCAATGTGAGGGAGATGGACGACAGGAGGCCACAATATGAGGGAGATGGAGGACAGGAGGCCACAATATGAGGGAGATGGAGGACAGGAGGCCAGAATATGAGGAGGATGGAGGACAGGAGGCCTCAATGTGAGAGGGATGGACGACAGGAGGCCACAATATGAGGGAGATGGAGGACAGGAGGCCACAATATGAGGGAGATGGAGGACAGGAGGCCACAATATGAGGGGGATGGAGGACAGGAGGCCACAATATAAGGGAGATGGAGGACAGGAGGCCACAATATGAGAGAGATGGAGGACAGGAGGCCAGAATATGAGGGGGATGGAGGACAGGAGGCCTCAATATGAGGGAGATGGAGGGCAGGAGGCCACAATATGAGGGAGGATGGAGGGCAGGAGGACACAATATGAGGGAGATTGAAGACAGGAGGCCACAATATGAGGAGGATGGAAGGAGAGGAGGCCACAATATGAGGGAGATGGAGGACAGGAGGCCAGAATATGAGGTGAGATGGAGGGCAAGGGACCACAATATGAGGGAGATGGAGGACAGGAGGCCTCAATATGATGAAGATGGAGGACAGGAGGCCACAATATGAGGGAGATGGAGGACAGGGGGCCACAATATGAGGGAGATGGAGGACAGGAGGCCACAATATGAGGGAGATGGAGGACAGGAGGCCAGAATATGAGGGAGGGTGGAGGACAGGATGCCAGAATATGAGGAGGATGGAGGACAGGAGGCCTCAATATTAGGGAGGGTGGAGAACAGGAGGCCACAATATGAGGGAGATGGAAGACAGGAGGCCACAATATGAGGAGGATGGAGGACAGGAGGCCAAAATATGAGGGAGATGGAGGACAGGAGGACAGAATATGAGGAGATTGGAGGACAGGAGGCCAGAATATGAGGAGGATGGAGGACAGGAGGCCTCATTGTGAGGGAGATGGACGACAGAAGGCCACAGTATGAGGGAAGATGGAGGACAGGAGGCCAGAATATGAGGAGGATGGAGGACAGGAGGCCACAATATGAGGGAGATGGAGGACAGGAGGCCACAATATGAGGAGGATTGAGGACAGGAGGCCACAATATCAGGGAGGATGGAGAACAGGAGGCCACAATATGAGGGGGATGGAGGACAGGAGGCCACAATATAAGGGAGATGGAGGACAGGAGGCCACAATATGAGGGAGATGGAGGACAGGAGGCCAGCATATGAGGAGGATGGAGGACAGGAGGCCTCAATATGTGGGAGGATGGAGGGCAGGAGGCCACAATATGAGGGAGATGGAGGACAGGAGGACACAATATGAGGGGGATGGAGGACAGGAGGCCACAATATGTGGGAGATGGAGGACAGGAGGCCACAATATGAGGGGGATGGAGGACAGGAGGCCACAATATGAGGGAGATGGAGGACAGGAGGCCACAATATGAGGGGGATGGAGGACAGGAGGCCAGAATATGAAGAGGATGGAGAACAGGAGTCCACAATATGAGGGAAGATGGAGGGCAGGAGGCCACAATATGAGGGAGATGGAGGACAGGAGGCCACAATATGTGGAGGATGGAGGACAGGAGGCCACAATATGAGGGAGATGGAGGACAGGAGGCCACAATATGAGGGAGATGGAGGGCAGGAGGCCACAATATGAGGAGGATGGAGGACAGGAGGCCACAATATGAGGGAGGATGGAGAGCATGAGGCCACAATATGAGGGAGATGGAGGGCAGGAGGACAGAATATGAGGGAGATGGAGGGCAGGAGGCCACAATATGAGGGAGATGGAGGGCAGGAGGCCACAATATGAGGGAGATGGAGGACAGGAGGCCACAATATAAGGGGGATGGAGGGCAGGAGGCTACAATATGAGGGAGCATGGAGGACAGGAGGACACAATATGAGGAGGATGGAGGACAGGAGGCCACAATATGAGGAGGATGGAGGACAGGAGGACACAATATGAGGAAGCATGGAGGACAGGAGGCCACAATATGAGGAAGCATGGAGGACAGGAGGACACAATATGAGGAAGCATGGAGGACAGGAGGCCACAATATGAGGAAGCATGGAGGACAGGAGGCCACAATATGAGGGAGGATGGAGGACAGGAGGACACAATATGGTAGTGTCATGGTGCACAATACATTGTGTGGGGGGTGCAGAGCAGTGGTCATCAGTATACCAGCCCTGAGCGCTGCGCTGACCAGAGAACCGGTGCCACGTGCTGCTCCAATCCTTTATTCATGGACCAAGACATAAAGACGCCGTGCGGGGAAATGATTAAGCGCGGTGTCATGTCCCCCACTGCCCATATCTACTAAGAGGCTCTGGATACCAGCTCGGCCGGGTCGGGACATTCAACCCCCTGATTATCCTGCTCCATTCTATGTGCGCTATATTATACCATATATATTATACCCTACAGACCTGTACAAAGACATCAGAGACAAAGAGAGGTCTGGACATGTGTCTCCATCTGCTGCCCATCACTGGTACTGCAGGATGTATAAGTATATAACCACAGCTCATATAATGGGCTGGAGGGTAGGTCTCTAATTGTGCCACCCTATGTGTAAAAATGGGACGTCAGAAAGGCGCTGGTCATCAGGGGTAAGAGGTTTCCTTTTATTCAAAGATATTTAGGACAACGCGTTTCGCACTCCAACGAGTGCTTCCTCAGGTCTGTGACAAAGAGTATGCATCGGATGGCTTAAAGATGAGGGGCCCTGGAGTTGTGTTTAGCTGTGGGCCAATAGTCTATGTAGCTGGTTGTGATGGATGTCTAAATAGAAGTCTGGAGGCTTGTCTCACCTAGGCTTGTTGTGCTGGAGAAGTGATCTCACCCAAGAGCACCTCTTCCTCAAGAGCACCCCCGAACTAACCAAGGATAATCTCGCACTAGGTAGCGCTGTTTCTCTCTGTTCCCATCCCTTTTTCTCTGCATATCCACAGTGATCACAGCTCATATACACAGAGACAGTGCACAGTACTACTTCTCCTGTATATATATACAGTGCACAGTACTACTTCTCCTGTATATATACAGTGCACAGTACTACTTCTCCTGTATATATACAGTGCACAGTACTACTTCTCCTGTATATATATACAGTGCACAGTACTACTTCTCCTGTATATATACAGTGCACAGTACTACTTCTCCTGTATATATACAGTGCACAGTACTACTTCTCCTGTATATATACAATGCACAGTACTTCTTCTCCTGTATATATATATATATATAGATATATATGTATGTATATATAGTGCACAGTACTACTTCTCCTGTATATGTACAGTGCACAGTACTACTTCTCCTGTATATATATATATATATATATATATATATATATACAGTGCACAGTACTACTTCTCCTGTATATATATATATACAGTGCACAGTACTACTTCTCCTGTATATATATACAGTGCACAGTACTACTTCTCCTGTATATATGCAGTGCACAGTACTACTTCTCCTGTATATATACAGTGCACAGTACTACTTCTCCTGTATATATATACAGTGCGCAGTACTACTTCTCCTGTATATATACAGTGCACAGTACTACTTCTCCTGTATATATACAGTGCACAGTACTACTTCTCCTGTATATATACAGTGCACAGTACTACTTCTCCTGTATATATATACAGTGCACAGTACTACTTCTCCTGTATATATACAGTGCACAGTACTACTTCTCCTGTATATATACAGTGCACAGTACTACTTCTCCTGTATATATACAGTGCACAGTACTACTTCTCCTGTATATATATATACAGTGCACAGTACTACTTCTCCTGTATATATACAGTGCACAGTACTACTTCTCCTGTATATATACAGTGCACAGTACTACTTCTCCTGTATATATATACAGTGCACAGTACTACTTCTCCTGTATATATACAGTGCACAGTACTACTTCTCCTGTATATATACAGTGCACAGTACTACTTCTCCTGTATATATACAATGCACAGTACTACTTCTCCTGTATATATATACAGTGCACAGTACTACTTCTCCTGTATATATATATATAGATATATATGTATGTATATATAGTGCACAGTACTACTTCTCCTGTATATGTACAGTGCACAGTACTACTTCTCCTGTATATATATATATATATATATATATATACAGTGCACAGTACTACTTCTCCTGTATATATATATATACAGTGCACAGTACTACTTCTCCTGTATATATATACAGTGCACAGTACTACTTCTCCTGTATATATGCAGTGCACAGTACTACTTCTCCTGTATATATACAGTGCACAGTACTACTTCTCCTGTATATATATACAGTGCGCAGTACTACTTCTCCTGTATATATACAGTGCACAGTACTACTTCTCCTGTATATATACAGTGCACAGTACTACTTCTCCTGTATATATACAGTGCACAGTACTACTTCTCCTGTATATATATACAGTGCACAGTACTACTTCTCCTGTATATATACAGTGCACAGTACTACTTCTCCTGTATATATACAGTGCACAGTACTACTTCTCCTGTATATATACAGTGCACAGTACTACTTCTCCTGTATATATATATACAGTGCACAGTACTACTTCTCCTGTATATATACAGTGCACAGTACTACTTCTCCTGTATATATACAGTGCACAGTACTACTTCTCCTGTATATATATACAGTGCACAGTACTACTTCTCCTGTATATATACAGTGCACAGTACTACTTCTCCTGTATATATACAGTGCACAGTACTACTTCTCCTGTATATATACAATGCACAGTACTACTTCTCCTGTATATATATACAGTGCACAGTACTACTTCTCCTGTATATATATATATAGATATATATGTATGTATATATAGTGCACAGTACTACTTCTCCTGTATATGTACAGTGCACAGTACTACTTCTCCTGTATATATATATATATATATATATATATATACAGTGCACAGTACTACTTCTCCTGTATATATATATATACAGTGCACAGTACTACTTCTCCTGTATATATATACAGTGCACAGTACTACTTCTCCTGTATATATATATATACAGTGCACAGTACTACTTCTCCTGTATATATATACAGTGCACAGTACTACTTCTCCTGTATATATATACAGTGCACAGTACTACTTCTCCTGTATATATATACAGTGCACAGTACTACTTCTCCTGTATATATATATATATATACAGTGCACAGTACTACTTCTCCTGTATATATATACAGTGCACAGTACTACTTCTCCTGTATATATATACAGTGCACAGTACTACTTCTCCTGTATATATACAGTGCACAGTACTACTTCTCCTGTATATATATACAGTGCGCAGTACTACTTCTCCTGTATATATACAGTGCACAGTACTACTTCTCCTGTATATATATACAGTGCACAGTACTATTTCTCCTGTATATATACAGTGCACAGTACTACTTCTCCTGTATATATACAGTGCACAGTACTACTTCTCCTGTATATATACAGTGCACAGTACTACTTCTCCTGTATATATATACAGTGCACAGTACTACTTCTCCTGTATATATATACAGTGCACAGTACTACTTCTCCTGTATATATATACAGTGCACAGTACTACTTCTCCTGTATATATATACAGTGCACAGTACTACTTCTCCTGTATATATATACAGTGCACAGTACTACTTCTCCTGTATAAATATACAGTGCACAGTACTACTTCCCCTGTATATATACAGTGCACAGTACTACTTCTCCTGTATATATATACAGTGCACAGTACTACTTCTCCTGTATATATATATACAGTGCACAGTACTACTTCTCCTGTATATATATACAGTGCACAGTACTACTTCTCCTGTATATATATATACAGTGCACAGTACTACTTCTCCTGTATATATACAGTGCACAGTACTACTTCTCATGTATATATACAGTGCACAGTACTACTTCTCCTGTATATATATACAGTGCACAGTACTACTTCTCCTGTATATATACAGTGCACAGTACTACTTCTCCTGTATATACATACAGTGCACAGTACTACTTCTCCTGTATATATATATACAGTGCACAGTACTACTTCTCCTGTATATATAAACAGTGCACAGTACTACTTCTCCTGTATATATACAGTGCACAGTACTACTTCTCCTGTATATATACAGTGCACAGTACTACTTCTCCTGTATATATACAGTGCACAGTACTACTTCTCCTGTATATATACAGTGCACAGTACTACTTCTCCTGTATATATGGGCAGTGCACAGTACTATGTCTCCTGTATATATATACAGTGCACAGTACTACTTCTCCTGTATATATGTACAGTGCACAGTACTACTTCTCCTGTATATATATACAGTGCACAGTACTACTTCTCCTGTATATATATATACAGTGCACAGTACTACTTCTCCTGTATATATATATACAGTGCACAGTACTACTTCTCCTGTATATATATACAGTGCACAGTACTACTTCTCCTGTATATATGCAGTGCACAGTACTACTTCTCCTGTCTATATACAGTGCACAGTACTACTTCTCCTGTATATATATACAGTGCGCAGTACTACTTCTCCTGTATATATACAGTGCACAGTACTACTTCTCCTGTATATATATACAGTGCACAGTACTATTTCTCCTGTATATATACAGTGCACAGTACTACTTCTCCTGTATATATATATATATATATACAGTGCACAGTACTACTTCTCCTGTATATATACAGTGCACAGTACTACTTCTCCTGTATATATACAGTGCACAGTACTACTTCTCCTGTATATATATACAGTGCACAGTACTACTTCTCCTGTATATATATACAGTGCACAGTACTACTTCTCCTGTATATATACAGTGCACAGTACTACTTCTCCTGTATATATATACAGTGCACAGTACTACTTCTCCTGTATATATATACAGTGCACAGTACTACTTCTCCTGTATATATATACAGTGCACAGTACTACTTCTCCTGTATATATACACAGTGCACAGTACTACTTCTCCTGTATATATACACAGTGCACAGTACTACTTCTCCTGTATATATATATACAGTGCACAGTACTACTTCTCCTGTATATATACAGTGCACAGTACTACTTCTCCTGTATATATATACAGTGCACAGTACTACTTCTCCTGTATATATATATACAGTGCACAGTACTACTTCTCCTGTATATATACAGTGCACAGTACTACTTCTCCTGTATATATACAGTGCACAGTAGCACTTCTCCTGTATATATATACAGTGCACAGTACTACTTCTCCTGTATATATATACAGTGCACAGTACTACTTCTCCTGTATATATATACAGTGCACAGTACTACTTCTCCTGTATATATATACAGTGCACAGTACTACTTCTCCTGTATATATATACAGTGCACAGTACTACTTCTCCTGTATAAATATACAGTGCACAGTACTACTTCTCCTGTATATATATATATATACAGTGCACAGTACTACTTCTCCTGTATATATACAGTGCACAGTACTACTTCTCCTGTATATATACAGTGCACAGTACTACTTCTCCTGTATATATATATACAGTGCACAGTACTACTTCTCCTGTATATATATACAGTGCACAGTACTACTTCTCCTGTATATATACAGTGCACAGTACTACTTCTCCTGTATATATATACAGTGCACAGTACTACTTCTCCTGTATATATACAGTGCACAGTACTACTTCTCCTGTATATATACAGTGCACAGTACTACTTCTCCTGTATATATATATACAGTGCACAGTACTACTTCTCCTGTATAAATATACAGTGCACAGTACTACTTCTCCTGTATATATACAGTGCACAGTACTACTTCTCCTGTATATATGTACAGTGCACAGTACTACTTCTCCTGTATATATATACAGTGCACAGTACTACTTCTCCTGTATATATACAGTGCACAGTACTACTTCTCCTGTATATATGTACAGTGCACAGTACTACTTCTCCTGTATATATACAGTGCACAGTACTACTTCTCCTGTATATATATACAGTGCACAGTACTACTTCTCCTGTATATATACAGTGCACAGTACTACTTCTCCTGTATATATATACAGTGCACAGTACTACTTCTCCTGTATATATATACAGTGCACAGTACTACTTCTCCTGTATAAATATACAGTGCACAGTACTACTTCTCCTGTATATATACAGTGCACAGTACTACTTCTCCTGTATATATATACAGTGCACAGTACTACTTCTCCTGTATATATACAGTGCACAGTACTACTTCTCCTGTATATATATATACAGTGCACAGTACCACTTCTCCTGTATTTATACAGTGCACAGTACTACTTCTCCTGTATATACACAGTGCACAGTACTACTTCTCCTGTATATATACAGTGCACAGTACTACTTCTCCTGTATATATGGACAGTGCACAGTACTACTTCTCCTGTATATATAGCAGTGCACTGTACTACTTCTCCTGTATATTTATACAGTGCACAGTACTACTTCTCCTGTATATATACCGTGCACAGTACTACTTCTCCTGTATATATACAGTGCACAGTACTACTTCTCCTGTATATATACAGTGCACAGTACTACTTCTCCTGTATATATATACAGTGCACAGTACTACTTCTCCTGTATATATACAGTGCACAGTACTACTTCTCCTGTATATATATATACAGTGCACAGTACTACTTCCCCTGTATATATACAGTGCACAGTACTACTTCTCCTGTATATATACAGTGCACAGTACTACTTCTCCTGTATATATATACAGTGCACAGTACTACTTCTCCTGTATATATATAGAGTGCACAGTACTACTTCTCCTGTATATATATATACAGTGCACAGTACTACTTCTCCTGTATAGATATATATATATATGTATATATATATATATATATATATATATATATATATATATATATATATACAGTGCACAGTACTACTTCTCCTGTATATATACAGTGCACAGTACTTCTTCTCCTGTATATATATACAGTGCACAGTACTACTTCTCCTGTATATATATATACAGTGCACAGTACTACTTCTCCTGTATATATACAGTGCACAGTACTACTTCTCCTGTATATATATACAGTGCACAGTACTACTTCTCCTGTATATATACAGTGCACAGTACTACTTCTCCTGTATATATATACAGTGCACAGTACTACTTCTCCTGTATATATACAGTGCACAGTACTACTTCTCCTGTATATATATACAGTGCACAGTACTACTTCTCCTGTATATATATACAGTGCACAGTACTACTTCTCCTGTATATATACAGTGCACAGTACTACTTCTCCTGTATATATATACAGTGCACAGTACTACTTCTCCTGTATATATATACAGTGCACAGTACTACTTCTCCTGTATATATATACAGTGCACAGTACTACTTCTCCTGTATATATACACAGTGCACAGTACTACTTCTCCTGTATATATACACAGTGCACAGTACTACTTCTCCTGTATATATATATACAGTGCACAGTACTACTTCTCCTGTATATATACAGTGCACAGTACTACTTCTCCTGTATATATATACAGTGCACAGTACTACTTCTCCTGTATATATATATACAGTGCACAGTACTACTTCTCCTGTATATATACAGTGCACAGTACTACTTCTCCTGTATATATACAGTGCACAGTAGCACTTCTCCTGTATATATATACAGTGCACAGTACTACTTCTCCTGTATATATATACAGTGCACAGTACTACTTCTCCTGTATATATATACAGTGCACAGTACTACTTCTCCTGTATATATATACAGTGCACAGTACTACTTCTCCTGTATATATATACAGTGCACAGTACTACTTCTCCTGTATAAATATACAGTGCACAGTACTACTTCTCCTGTATATATATATATACAGTGCACAGTACTACTTCTCCTGTATATATACAGTGCACAGTACTACTTCTCCTGTATATATACAGTGCACAGTACTACTTCTCCTGTATATATATATACAGTGCACAGTACTACTTCTCCTGTATATATATACAGTGCACAGTACTACTTCTCCTGTATATATACAGTGCACAGTACTACTTCTCCTGTATATATATACAGTGCACAGTACTACTTCTCCTGTATATATACAGTGCACAGTACTACTTCTCCTGTATATATACAGTGCACAGTACTACTTCTCCTGTATATATATATACAGTGCACAGTACTACTTCTCCTGTATAAATATACAGTGCACAGTACTACTTCTCCTGTATATATACAGTGCACAGTACTACTTCTCCTGTATATATGTACAGTGCACAGTACTACTTCTCCTGTATATATATACAGTGCACAGTACTACTTCTCCTGTATATATACAGTGCACAGTACTACTTCTCCTGTATATATGTACAGTGCACAGTACTACTTCTCCTGTATATATACAGTGCACAGTACTACTTCTCCTGTATATATATACAGTGCACAGTACTACTTCTCCTGTATATATACAGTGCACAGTACTACTTCTCCTGTATATATATACAGTGCACAGTACTACTTCTCCTGTATATATATACAGTGCACAGTACTACTTCTCCTGTATAAATATACAGTGCACAGTACTACTTCTCCTGTATATATACAGTGCACAGTACTACTTCTCCTGTATATATATACAGTGCACAGTACTACTTCTCCTGTATATATACAGTGCACAGTACTACTTCTCCTGTATATATATATACAGTGCACAGTACCACTTCTCCTGTATTTATACAGTGCACAGTACTACTTCTCCTGTATATACACAGTGCACAGTACTACTTCTCCTGTATATATACAGTGCACAGTACTACTTCTCCTGTATATATGGACAGTGCACAGTACTACTTCTCCTGTATATATAGCAGTGCACTGTACTACTTCTCCTGTATATTTATACAGTGCACAGTACTACTTCTCCTGTATATATACCGTGCACAGTACTACTTCTCCTGTATATATACAGTGCACAGTACTACTTCTCCTGTATATATACAGTGCACAGTACTACTTCTCCTGTATATATATACAGTGCACAGTACTACTTCTCCTGTATATATACAGTGCACAGTACTACTTCTCCTGTATATACAGTGCACAGTACTACTTCTCCTGTATAGATATATATATATATGTATATATATATATATATATATATATATATATATATATATATATACAGTGCACAGTACTACTTCTCCTGTATATATACAGTGCACAGTACTTCTTCTCCTGTATATATATACAGTGCACAGTACTACTTCTCCTGTATATATATATACAGTGCACAGTACTACTTCTCCTGTATATATACAGTGCACAGTACTACTTCTCCTGTATATATATACAGTGCACAGTACTACTTCTCCTGTATATATACAGTGCACAGTACTACTTCTCCTGTATATATATACAGTGCACAGTACTACTTCTCCTGTATATATATACAGTGCACAGTACTACTTCTCCTGTATATATACACAGTGCACAGTACTACTTCTCCTGTATATATATACAGTGCACTGTACTACTTCTCCTGTATAAATATACAGTGCACAGTACTACTTCTCCTGTATATATGGACAGTGCACAGTACTACTTCTCCTGTATATATACAGTGCACAGTACTACTTCTCCTGTATATATACAGTGCACAGTACTACTTCTCCTGTATATGTACAGTGCACAGTACTACTTCTCCTGTATATATACAGTGCACAGTACTACTTCTCCTGTATATGTACAGTGCACAGTACTACTTCTCCTGTATATATACAGTGCACAGTACTACTTCTCCTGTATATATACAGTGCACAGTACTACTTCTCCTGTATATATATACAGTGCACAGTACTACTTCTCCTGTATATATATACAGTGCACAGTACTACTTCTCCTGTATATATACAGTGCACAGTACTACTTCTCCTGTATATATACAGTGCACAGTACTACTTCTCCTGTATATATACAGTGCACAGTACTACTTCTCCTGTATATGTACAGTGCACAGTACTACTTCTCCTGTATATATACAGTGCACAGTACTACTTCTCCTGTATATATATACAGTGCACAGTACTACTTCTCCTGTATATATACAGTGCACAGTACTACTTCTCCTGTATATATACAGTGCACAGTACTACTTCTCCTGTATATATACAGTGCACAGTACTACTTCTCCTGTATATATATACAGTGCACAGTACTACTTCTCCTGTATATGTACAGTGCACAGTACTACTTCCTGTCTCGGTTTATGTACGTTGGTTGCCCTGGTGATGTGGGCGTGGCCGCGGTGTTATCACCGCCTCTGTGTGGCTGCGCTTCTGAATCAGGTGAGTCGCATTTTTGCACATTTTAACCCCGCGTATGACTGATCTTGTCCATTCAGAGCTCGTCCTCCATCACACGGAGGACATTGCTGAGGCTGCAGGGGATGAGGATTCTCAGTAGGGATCTTTGAGTTGGTTTTTACATAGGGATCAGTCATCTTCAGGATTAGAAGAAGCTGCACGTAGTAAATGATCTAAAGACATAAATAGATGTAATACTATGAGCTGCCAGGAGACAGGGGCGGCGCTGTTCAGATTCTCCCATCAGACTCCATCCTGATGACCAGGGACACGACTCCTAGATCCCGACCAGGGACATGACTCCTAGATCCTGGCCCTGACTCCTGGATCACAGCCCCGGGGCACGACTCCTAGCTCCTGGACCACAACTCCTAGATCCCGGTCCCAGGACATGACTCATAGATCCCAAGTCCGGTACATGACTCCTAGATCCCGGCCGCGGGACAAGACTCCTAGGTCCCGGCCCACGGGACACGACTCCTACATCCCAGCCCCGGGACACGACTCTTAGATCCCGACCCCGGGACAGGACTCCTGGATCCCGGCCCCGGGACAGGACTCTTAGATCCCGACCAGGGACCAACTCCTAGATCCCGACCAGAGACATGACTCCTAGATCCCGACCAGGGACATGACTCCTAGATCCCGACCAGGGACATGACTACTAGATTCCAGGCCCGTTTCAAGACTCCTAGATCCAGGTCCCGGGACACGACTCCTAGATCCCAGCCTTGGGACACTACTTCTAGATCCTGACCCCCGGACACGACTCCCAGATCCCGACCAGGGACACTACTCCTAGATCCCGGCCCCAGGACACGACTTTTAGATCCCAGCCCTGAGACACGACTCCTAGATCCCGGCCCTAAGACACGACTCCTAGTTCCCGGCCCTGGGACACGACTCCTAGATCCCGGTCCCGAGACAGGACTCCTTGATCCCGGTCCCGAGACAGTACTCCTAGATCCCGGCCCCGAGACAGGACTCCTAGATCCCGGCCCCGAGACAGGACTCCTAGATCCCGACCAGGGACACGACTCCTAGATCCCGACCAGGGACATGACTACTAGATTCCAGGCCCCGTTCAAGACTCCTAGATCCCAGTCCCGGGACACGACTCCTAGATCCCGGCCTCGGGACACTACTTCTAGATCCTGACCCCCGGACACGACTCCTAGATCCTGACCAGGGACACTACTCCTAGATCCCGGCCCCAGGACACGACTTTTAGATCCCGTCCCTGAGACACGACTCCTAGTTCCCGGCCCTGGGACACGACTCCTAGATCCCGGTCCCGAGACAGGACTCCTTGATCCCGGTCCCGAGACAGGACTCCTTGATCCCGGTACCGAGACAGGACTCCTAGATCCCGGCCCGGGGACACGACTCCTAGATCCCGGCCCCGGGACACGACTCCTAGATCCCGGCCCCAGGACACGACTCTTAGATCCCGGCCCCAGGACATGACTCGTAGATCCCGACCAGGGACCAACTCCTGGATCCCGACCAGAGACATGACTCCTAGATCCCGACCAGGGACATGACTCCTGGATCCCGACCAGGGACATGACTACTAGATTCCAGGCCCGGTTCAAGACTCCTAGATACCGACCAGGGACACTACTCCTAGATCCCGGCCCCGGGACACGACTCCTAGATCCCGACCAGGGACACTACTCCTAGATCCCGGCCCCAGGATACGACTTTTAGATCCCGGCCCTGAGACACGACTCCTAGTTCCCGGCCCTGGGACACGACTCCTAGGTCCCGGTCCCGAGACAGGACTCCTTGATCCCGGTCCCGAGACAGGACTCCTAGATCCCGGCCCCGAGACAGGACTCCTAGATCCCGACCAGGGACACGACTCCTAGATCCTGACCAGGGACATGACTCCTAGATTCCAGGCCCGGTACATGACTCCTAGATCCCAACCAGGGACATGACTCCTAGATTCCAGGCCCGGTACATGACTCCTAGATCCCGGCCCTGGGACACGATTTCTAGATCCCGGCCGCGGGACAAGACTCCTTGGTCCCGGCCCACGGGACACGACTCATAGATCCCAGCCCCGGGACAGGACTCCTAGATCCTGGCCTGGGAACAGGACTCCTAGATCCCGGCCCCGGGACAGGACTCCTAGATCCCGGCCCTGGGACAGGACTCCTAGATCCCGGCCCTGGGACAGGACTCCTAGATCCCGGCCCCGAGACAGGACTCCTTGATCCCGGTGCCGAGACAGGACTCCTAGATCCCGGCCCCAAGACAGGACTCCTAGATCCCGACCAGGGACACGACTCCTAGATGCCGACCAGGGACACTACTCCTAGATCCCGACCAAGGACACTACTCCTAGATCCCAGGCCCGGTACATTACTCCTAGATCCCGACCAGGGACATGACTCCTAGATTCCAGGCCCGGTACATGACTCCTAGATCCTGGCCCTGGGGCACGACTCCTAGCTCCCGGCCCACGACTCCTATATCCCGACCCCAGGACACGACTCCTATATTCCGGCCCCAGGACACGACTCCTAGATCCCAGCCCCGGTACATGACTCCTAGATCCCGGCCCTGGGACACGATTTCTAGATCCCGGCCGCGGGACAAGACTCCAAGGTCCCGGCCCACGGGACACGACTTATAGATCCCGGCCCCGGGACAGGACTCCTAGATCCCGGCCCGGGGACAGGACTCCTAGATCCCGGCCCCGGGACAGGACTCCTAGATCCCGGCCCTGGGACAGGACTCCTAGATCCCGGCCCCGGGACACGACTCCTAGATCCCGGCCCCGGTACAGGACTCTTAGATCCCGGCCCCAGGACATGACTCCTAGATCCCGACCAGGGACCAAATCCTAGATCCCGACCAGAGACATGGCTCCTAGATCGCGACCAGGGACATGACTCCTAGATCCCGACCAGGGACATGACTCCTAGATTCCAGGCCCGGTTCAAGACTCCTAGATCCCGGTCCCGGGACACGACTCCTAGATCCCGGCCTCGGGACACTACTTCTAGATCCTGACCCCCGGACACGACTCCTAGATCCCGACCCCCGGACACGACTCCTAGATCCCGTCCCCGGGACACGACTCCTAGATCCCGACCAGGGACACTACTCCTAGATCCCGACCAGGGACACTACTCCTAGATCCCAGGCCCGGTACATGACTCCTAGATCCCGACCAGGGACAGGACTCCTAGATCCCGGCCCTGGGACAGGACTCCTAGATCCCGGCCCTGGGACAGGACTCCTAGATCCCGGCCCCGAGACAGGACTCCTTGATCCCGGTCCCGAGACAGGACTCCTAGATCCCGGCCCCAAGACAGGACTCCTAGATCCCGACCAGGGACACGACTCCTAGATGCCGACCAGGGACACTACTCCTAGATCCCGACCAAGGACACTACTCCTAGATCCCAGGCCCGGTACATTACTCCTAGATCCCGACCAGGGACATGACTCCTAGATTCCAGGCCCGGTACATGACTCCTAGATCCTGGCCCTGGGGCACGACTCCTAGCTCCCGGCCCACGACTCCTATATTCCGGCCCCAGGACACGACTCCTAGATCCCAGCCCCGGTACATGACTCCTAGATCCCGGCCCTGGGACACGATTTCTAGATCCCGGCCGCGGGACAAGACTCCTAGGTCCCGGCCCACGGGACACGACTTATAGATCCCGGCCCGGGGACAGGACTCCTAGATCCCGGCCCGGGGACAGGACTCCTAGATCCCGGCCCCGGGACAGGACTCCTAGATCCCGGCCCTGGGACAGGACTCCTAGATCCCGGACCCGGGACACGACTCCTAGATCCCGGCCCCGGTTCAAGACTCCTAGATCCCGGTCCCGGGACACGACTCCTAGATCCCGGCCTCGGGACACTACTTCTAGATCCTGACCCCCGGACACGACTCCTAGATCCCGACCCCCGGACACGACTCCTAGATCCCGTCCCCGGGACACGACTCCTAGATCCCGACCAGGGACACTACTCCTAGATCCCGACCAGGGACACTACTCCTAGATCCCAGGCCCGGTACATGACTCCTAGATCCCGACCAGGGACACGACTCCTAGATCCCGGCCCCAGGACACGACTCCTAGATCCCGGCCCTGAGACACGACTCCTAGTTCCCGGCCCTGGGACACGACTCCTAGATCCCGGACCCGAGACAGGACTCCTAGATCCCGGCCCCGAGACAGGACTCCTAGATCCCGACCAGGGATACGACTCCTAGATCCCGACCAGGGACACTACTTCTAGATCCCGACCAGGGACACTACTCCTAGATCCCAGGCCCGGTACATGACTCCTAGATCCCGACCAGGGACATGACTCCTAGATTCCAGGCCCGGTGCATGACTCCTAGATCCTGGCCCTGGGGCACGACTCCTAGCTCCCGGCCCACGACTTCTATATTCCGACCCCAGGACACGACTCCTATATTCCGGCCCCGGAACACGACTCCTAGATCCCGGCGAGGGACTCGACTCCTAGATCCCGACCAGGGACACGACTCCCAGATCCCGGCCCCGCGACACGACTCCTGGATCCCGGCCCCGGGACAGGACTCTTAGATCCCGACCAGGGACCAACTCCTAGATTCCGACCAGAGACATGACTCCTAGATCCCGACCAGGGACATGACTCCTAGATCCCGACCAGGGACATGACTACTAAATTCCAGGCCCGGTTCAAGACTCCTAGATCCCGGTCCCGGGACACGACTCCTAGATCCCAGCCTTGGGACACTACTTCTAGATCCTGACCCCCGGACACGACTCCCAGATCCCGACCAGGGACACTA
The DNA here is from genome assembly GCF_040894005.1 of Engystomops pustulosus. Taxonomy (NCBI): domain Eukaryota; kingdom Metazoa; phylum Chordata; class Amphibia; order Anura; family Leptodactylidae; genus Engystomops; species Engystomops pustulosus. The sequence continues at coordinate 6,252,603 of NC_092417.1, forward strand.
CTCCTAGATCCCGGCCCCAGGACACGACTTTTAGATCCCGGCCCTGAGACACGACTCCTAAATCCCGGCCCTAAGACACGACTCCTAGTTCCCGGCCCTGGGACACGACTCCTAGATCCCGGTCCCGAGACAGGACTCCTTGATCCCGGTCCCGAGACAGGACTCCTAGATCCCGGCCCCGAGACAGGACTCCTAGATCCCGGCCCCGAGACAGGACTCCTAGATCCCGACCAGGGACACGACTCCTAGATCCCGACCAGGGACATGACTCCTAGATCCCGACCAGGGACATGACTACTAGATTCCAGGCCCGGTTCAAGACTCCTAGATCCCGGTCCCGGGACACGACTCCTAGATCCCGGCCTCGGGACACTACTTCTAGATCCTGACCCCCGGACACGACTCCTAGATCCTGACCAGGGACACTACTCCTAGATCCCGGCCCCAGGACACGACTTTTAGATCCCGGCCCTGAGACACGACTCCTAGTTCCCGGCCCTGGGACACGACTCCTAGATCCCAGTCCCGAGACAGGACTCCTTGATCCCGGTCCCGAGACAGGACTCCTAGATCCCGGCCCTGGGACACGACTCCTAGATCCCGGCCCCGGGACACGACTCCTAGATCCCGGCCCCGGGACATGACTCCTAGATCCCGGCCGCAGGACACGACTCTTAGATCCCGGCCCCAGGACATGACTCCTAGATCCCGACCAAGGACCAACTCCTACATCCCGACCAGAGACATGACTCCTAGATCCCGACCAGGACATGACTCCTGGATCCCGACCAGGGACATGACTACTAGATTCCAGGCCCGGTTCAAGACTCCTAGATACCGACCAAGAACACTACTCCTAGATCCCGGCCCCGGGACACGACTCCTAGATCCCGACCAGGGACACTACTCCTAGATCCCGGCCCCAGGACATGACTTTTAGATCCCGGCCCTGAGACACGACTCCTAGTTCCCGGCCCTGGGACACGACTCCTAGGTCCCGGTCCCGAGACAGGACTCCTTGATCCCGGTCCCGAGACAGGACTCCTAGATCCCGGCCCCGAGACAGGACTCCTAGATCCCGACCAGGGACACGACTCCTAGATGCCGACCAGGGACACTACTCCTAGATCCCAGGCCCGGTACATGACTCCTAGATCCCGACCAGGGACACGACTCCTAGATCCCGGCCCCAGGACACGACTCCTAGATCCCGGCCCTGAGACACGACTCCTAGTTCCCGGCCCTGGGACACGACTCCTAGATCCCGGACCCGAGACAGGACTCCTAGATCCCGGCCCCGAGACAGGACTCCTAGATCCCGACCAGGGATACGACTCCTAGATGCCGACCAGGGACACTACTCCTAGATCCCGACCAGGGACACTACTCCTAGATCCCAGGCCCGGTACATGACTCCTAGATCCCGACCAGGGACATGACTCCTAGATTCCAGGCCCGGTGCATGACTCCTAGATTCTGGCCCTGGGGCACGACTCCTAGCTCCCGGCCCACGACTCCTATATCCCGACCCCAGGACACGACTCCTATATTCCGGCCCCGGGACACAACTCCTACATCCCGGCCCCGGTACATGACTCCTAGATCCCGGCGAGGGACTCGACTCCTAGATCCCGACCAGGGACACGACTCCCAGATCCCGGCCCCGGGACATGACTTCTAGATCCCGGCCCCGGGACATGACTCCCAGATTCCAGGCCCGGTACATGACTCCTAGATCCCGGCCCGGGGACACGACTCCTAGATCCCGACCCCCGGACACGACTCCTAGATCCCAGGCCCGGTACATGACTCCTAGATCCCGACCAGGGACACGACTCCTAGATCCCGGCCCCAGGACACGACTCCTAGATCCCGGCCCTGAGACACGACTCCTAGTTCCCGGCCCTGGGACACGACTCCTAGATCCCGGACCCGAGACAGGACTCCTAGATCCCGGCCCCGAGACAGGACTCCTAGATCCCGACCAGGGATACGACTCCTAGATCCCGACCAGGGACACTACTCCTAGATCCCGACCAGGGACACTACTCCTAGATCCCAGGCCCGGTACATGACTCCTAGATCCCGACCAGGGACATGACTCCTAGATTCCAGGCCCGGTGCATGACTCCTAGATCCTCGCCCTGGGGCACGACTCCTAGCTCCCGGCCCACGACTCCTATATCCTGACCCCAGGACACGACTCCTATATTCCGGCCCCGGGACACGACTCCTAGATCCCGGCCCCGGTACATGACTCCTAGATCCCGGCGAGGGACTCGACTCCTAGTTCCCGACCAGGGACACGACTCCCAGATCCCGGCCCCGGGACATGACTTCTAGATCCGGGCCCCGGGACATGACTCCCAGATTCCAGGCCCGGTACATGACTCCTAGATCCCGGCCCGGGGACACGACTCCTAGATCCCAACCCTGGGACACGACTCTTAGATCCCGGCGAGGGACTCGACTCCTAGATCCCGACCAGGGACAGGACTCTTAGATCCCGGCCCCGGGACAGCGACTCCTAGATCCCGGCCCCGGGACACGACTCCTAGATCCCGGCCCCGGGACACGTCTCCTGGATCCCAGCCCCGGGACAGGACACCTAGATCCCGGGCCCGGGACAGGACACCTAGATCCCGGCCCACGACTCCTAGATCTCAACCCCGGGCCACGACTCCTAGATCTCGACCATGGAACAGGACTTCTAGATCCCGGCCCACGAATCCTAGATCTCAACCCCGGGACACGACTCCTGGATCCCGGCCCCGGGACACGACTCCTGGTTCCCGGCCCTGGGACACGACTCCTAGATCCCGGTCCCGAGACAAGACTCCTAGATCCCAGTCCCGAGACAGGACTCTTAGATCTCGGCCCCGGGACACGACTCCTAGATCCCAGCCCCGGGACACGACTCCTAGATCCTGACCAGGGACATGACTCCTAGATCCCGACCAGGGACACTACTCCTAGATCCCAGGCCCGGTACATGACTCCTAGATCCCAACCAGGGACACGACTCCTAGATCCTGGCTCTGGGACACGACTCCTAGTTCCCGGCCCTGGGACACGACTCCTAGATCCCGGTCCCGAGACAGGACTCCTTGATCCCGGTCCCGAGACAGGACTCCTAGATCCCGGCCCCGAGACAGGACTCCTAGATCCCGACCAGGGACACGACTCCTAGATCCTGACCAGGGACATGACTCCTAGATTCCAGGCCCGGTACATGACTCCTAGATCCCAACCAGGGACATGACTCCTAGATTCCAGGCCCGGTACATGACTCCTAGATCCTGGCCCTGGGGCACGACTCCTAGCTCCCGGCCCACGACTCCTAGGTCCCGGGACACGACTCCTAGATCTCGACTGTGGGACAGGACTCCTAGATCCCGACCAGGGACACGACTCCTAGATCCTGACCAGGGACATGACTCCTAGATTCCAGGCCCGGTACATGACTCCTAGATCCCAACCAGGGACATGACTCCTAGATTCCAGGCCCGGTACATGACTCCTAGATCCTGGCCCTGGGGCACGAATCCTAGCTCCCGGCCCACGACTCCTAGATCCCGACCCCGGGACTCGACTCCTGGATCCCGGCCCCGGGACACGACTCCTAGATCCCGGGCCCGGGACAGGACACCTAGATCCCGGCCCATGACTCCTAGATCTCAACCCCAGGACACGACTCCTAGATCTCGACTGTGGGACAGGACTCTGAGATCCCGGCCCACGACTCCTAGATCTCAACCCCGGGACACGACTCCTAGATCTCGACTCCGGGACACGACTCCTAGATCCCGGCCCCGGGACACGACTCCTAGATCCCGGCCCCGGGACACGACTCCTAGTTCCCGGCCCTGGGACACGAGTCCTAGATCCCGGCCCTGGGACACGACTCCTAGTTTCCGACCAGGGACATGACTCCTAGTTCCCGACCAGGGACATGACTCCTAGATCCCGACCAGGAACACTACTCCTAGATCCCAGGTCTGGTACATGACTCCTAGATCCCGACCAGGGACACGACTCCTAGATCCCAGGTCCCAGGACACGACTCCTAGATCCCGGGCCCGAGACAGGACTCCTTGATCCCGGTCCCGAGACAGGACTCCTAGATCCCGACCAGGGACACGACTCCTAGATCCCGACCAGGGACACTACTCCTAGATCCCAGGCCCGGTACATGACTCCTAGATCCCGGTCCCGAGACAGGACTCCTAGATCCCGGCCCCGGGACACGACTCCTAGATCCCCACCAGGGACATGACTCCTAGATCCCAGGCCCGGTACATGACTCCTATATCCCGACCAGGGACATGACTCCTACATTCCAGGCCCGGTACATGACTCCTAGATCCTGGCCCTGGGGCACGACTCCTAGCTCCCGGCCCACGACTCCTAGATCCCGACCCCGGGACATGACTCCTATATCCCGGCCCCGGGACACGACTCCTAGATCCCGGCCCCGGGACAGGACTTTTAGATCCCGGCCCCGGGACATGACTCCTAGATCCTGGCCCTGGGGCACGACTCCTAGCTCCCGGCCCACGACTCCTAGATCCCGACCCCGGGACACAACTCCTAGATCCCGGCCCCGGGACACGACTCCTGGATCCCGGCCCCGGGACACGACTCCTAGATCCCGGGCCCGGGACAGGACACCTAGATCCCGGCCCATGACTCCTAGATCTCAACCCCAGGACACGACTCCTAGATCTCGACTGTGGGACAGGACTCTGAGATCCCGGCCCACGACTCCTAGATCTCAACCCCAGGACACGACTCCTAGATCTCGACTCCGGGACAAGACTCCTAGATCCCGGCCCTGGGACACGACTCCTAGATCCCGGCCCCGGGACACCACTCCTAGTTCCCGGCCCTGGGACACGAGTCCTAGATCCCGGCCCTGGGACACGACTCCTAGTTTCCGACCAGGGACATGACTCCTAGTTCCCGACCAGGGACATGACTCCTAGATCCCGACCAGGAACACTACTCCTAGATCCCAGGCCCGGTACATGACTCCTAGATCCCGACCAGGGACACGACTCCTAGATCCCAGGTCCCAGGACACGACTCCTAGATCCCGGTCCCGAGACAGGACTCCTAGATCCCGACCAGGGACACGACTCCTAGATCCCGACCAGGGACACTACTCCTAGATCCCAGGCCCGGTACATGACTCCTAGATCCCGGTCCCGAGACAGGACTCCTAGATCCCGGCCCCGGGACACAACTCCTAGATCCCCACCAAGGACATGACTCCTATATCCCGACCAGGGACATGACTCCTACATTCCAGGCCCGGTACATGACTCCTAGATCCTGGCCCTGGGGCACGACTCCTAGCTCCCGGCCCACGACTCCTAGATCCCGAACCCGGGACATGACTCCTATATCCCGGCCCGGGACACGACTCCTAGATCCCGGCCCCGGGACAGGACTTTTAGATCCCGGCCCCGGGACACGACTCCTAGATCCCGGCCCCGGGACACGACTCCTAGATCCCGGCCCCGGGACACGTCTCCTGGATCCCAGCCCCGGGACAGGACACCTAGATCCCGGGCCCGGGACAGGACATCTAGATCCCGGCCCATGACTCCTAGATCTCAACCCCGGGACACGACTCCTAGATCTTGACTCCGGGACACGACTCCTAGATCCCCACCAGGGACACGACTCCTAGATCCCGACCAGGGACACTACTCCTAGATCCCAGGCCCGGTACATGACTCCTAGATCCCGGTCCCGAGACAGGACTCCTAGATCCCGGCCCCGGGACACGACTCCTAGATCCCGACCAGGGACATGACTCCTAGATCCCTGGCCCGATACATGACTCCTATATCCCGACCAGGGACATGACTCCTACATTCCAGGCCCGGTACATGACTCCTAGATCCTGGCCCTGGGGCACGACTCCTAGCTCCCGGCCCACGACTCCTAGATCCCGACCCCGGGACACGACTCCTATATCCCGGCCCACGACTCCTAGATCCCGGCCCCGGGATAAGACTCCTAGATCCTGGCCAGGGACTCGACTCCTAGATCCCGACCAGGGACACGAGTCCCAGATCCCGACCAGGGACATGACTCCTAGATCCCGACCAGAGACATGACTCCTAGATCCCGACCAGGGACATGACTCCTAGATCCCGGCCCCGGGACACGACTCCTAGATCCCGGCCTCGGGACGCTACTTCTAGATCCCGCCCCCCGGACACGACTCCTAGATCCCGGCCCCGGGACACGACTCCTAGATCCCGGCCCCCGGGACACTACTCTTAGAGACCCCGGCCCAGAGACAGGTCTCCGAGATCCCGACCAGAGACATGATTCCTAGATCCCAGGCCCGATACATAGTTCCTAGATGCCGGCCCCAGGATACGACTCCTAGATCCCGGCCCCGGGACACGACTCCTAGATCTCCACCCGGGACATGACTCCTAGATCTCGGCCCTGGGGCACAACTCTTAGATCCCAACCCCGGGACACAACTCCTAGATCCCGGCCCTGGGGCACGAATTCTAGATCCCAGCTTCGGGACACGACTCCTAGATCCCGGCCCCGGGACACGACTCCTAGATATCGGCCCCGGGACACGACTCCTAGATCTCAGCCCTGGGACACGACTCCTAGATCTCTGCCCCGGGACACGACTCCTAGATCTCCGCCCCGGGACCAGGGACATGACTCCTAGATCCCAGGCCCGAGGACATGACTCCTAGATCCCGGCTTCGGGACATGACACCTAGAGATCATGGCCCTGGGACACGACTCTTAGATCCCGGCCCCCGGGACACGACTCCTAGATACCAGCGCCGGGACACGACTCCTAGATCCCGGCCCCGGGACACGCTTTCTAGATCTCAGCCCCGGGACATGACTCCTAGACACCAGCGCCGGGATACCACTCCTAGATACCAGCCCTGGGATACCACTCCTAGATACCAGCCCCGGGACACGACTCCTAGATACCAGCCCCGGGACACGACTCCTAGATCCCGGCCCCGGGACACGCTTTCTAGATCTCAGCCCCGGGACACGACTCCTAGATCCTGGCCCCGGGACACGTCTCCTAGGGATCCCGGCCCCGGGACACGCTTTCTAGATCTCGGCCCCGGGACACGACTCCTAGATCCCGGCCCCGGGACGCTACTTCTAGATCCCGCCCCCCGGACACGACTCCTAGATCCCGGCCCCGGGACACGACTCCTAGATCCCGGCCCCCGGGACACAACTCTTAGAGACCCCGGCCCAGAGACAGGTCTCCGAGATCCCGACCAGAGACATGACTCCAAGATCCCAGGCCCGATACATAGTTCCTAGATGCCGGCCCCAGGATACGACTCCTAGATCCCGGCCCCGGGGGCACAACTCCTAGATCTCGGCCCCGGGACACGACTCCTAGATCTCGGCCCCGGGACACGACTCCTAGATCTCCACCCGGGACATGACTCCTAGATCTCGGCCCTGGGGCACAACTCTTAGATCCCAACCCCGGGACACAACTCCTAGATCCCGGCCCTGGGGCACGAATTCTAGATCCCAGCTTCGGGACACGACTCCTAGATCCCGGCCCCGGAACACGACTCCTAGATCCCGGCCCCGGGACACGACTCCTAGATATCGGCCCCGGGACACGACTCCTAGATCTCAGCCCTGGGACACGACTCCTAGATCTCCGCCCCGGGACACGACTCCTAGATCTCCGCCCCGGGACCAGGGACATGACTCCTAGATCCCAGGCCCGGTACATACTTCCTAGTTCCCGGCCCGAGGACATGACTCCTAGATCCCGGCTTCAGGACATGACACCTAGAGATCATGGCCCTGGGACACGACTCTTAGATCCCGGCCCCGGGACACGACTCCTAGATACCAGCGCCGGGACACGACTCCTAGATCTCGGCCCCGGGACACGCTTTCTAGATCTCAGCCCCGGGACATGACTCCTAGATACCAGCGCCGGGACACGACTCCTAGATCCCGGCCCTGGGACACGCTTTCTAGATCTCGGCCCCGGGACATGACTCCTAGATACCAGCCCCGGGATACCACTCCTAGATACCAGCCCCGGGACACGACTCCTAGATACCAGCCCCGGGACACGACTCCTAGATCCCGGCCCCGGGACACGCTTTCTAGATCTCAGCCCCGGGACACGACTCCTAGATCCTGGCCCAGGTACTCTGGGATCTTCTCATATGTGTGATCCCCGGCTCCTTCCTTCTAAAATCTACTTTGCTTTACAATTACGCTAATGAGCCAAAAGAGTTCTGAGGGTGTTACCAGAGCCCCACTGTGCTGTAGCTTCACAGGCTGATAATATGTGCAGGAGTACTCCCCCCCCCCCCCCCCCCGTGTGAGATTACATCAGGCAGAGAGTAACAGGGAAACAGTATAACAGCCTGTGAAGTTACAGCACGAAGGGCTCTAGGAGGGATTCCTATGTGTCACATAGGAACCACATATTAGCCACATAGCAGTAGGGATTGCTAAGCAGGCTTCAAAAAGAATTATCAGTGAGGATCACTACGTGGATATGTTTCAGTAGGGATTACTCAGTGGAAGTGTTTAAGTAGGGATCACTAATTGAATGTGTCTTAGTAGGGATTATTAAGTGGAAATGTTTTAGTAGGGATTATTTAGTATATGTTGCTTAATAGGAATTCCTCTGTGGAAGTATTTTAGTAGGGATTACTCAGTGGATATGTTTCAGTTGGGATCACTCAACTAATGAGTCTTAGTAGGGTTTACTTGGTGGGAGTGTTTCATTAGGGATTATGTAGTGGATGTGTCAGTAGGGATCACTGAATGGATGTGTCTTATTAGGGATTACTTACTGTATATGTTTCAGTAGGGATTACTCAGTGGAAGTGTCTTAGTAGGGATCACCGAGTGGATGTGTTTTAGTAGGGATTACTCAACTAATGTGTCTTAGTAGGGATTACTTAGTGCATGTGTTTCAGCAGTGATCACTGAGAGGATGTGTATAAGAAGGCATTACTCAGCGGATATTTTTCAGTAGGGATCAACGAGTGGATGTGTATTAGCAGGGATCCCTGAGTGGATGAGTCATAGTAGAGATCACTGAGTGGATGTGTCTTAGTAGGGATCAATGAGTGGATGTGTATTAGTAGGGATCACTGAGTGGATGTGTCACAGTAGGGATTACTGAGTGGATGTGTCATAGTAAGGATCACTGAGAGGATGTGTATTAGTAGGGATCACTGAGTGGATGTGTATTAGTAGGGATCACTGAGTGGATGTGTATTAGTAGGGATCACTGAGTGGATGTGTATTAGTAGGGATCACTGAGTGGATGTGTCATAGTAGGGATCACTGAGAGGACTATTTTTTTAGTCAGTTTCTTCCTCCTGTCCTGATAGTGTGAAATGTTTCATGACATGTGACTCCTGAACCCTTGGTGTTTCTCCCTGTTCTCTGGCAGTGAGTGACCTCCTATGTTCTTGACTTGTCTCTGCTCGGTCACTTTCCAGCTGTCATGTCTGTTGGATGTCTGTGGACCTGGACGCCGGTGGCTCATGACGTGCGCTTTGCCCGATCCTACCACACGTGTACAGCCATAGGGGGCAAGCTGTACCTATACGGGGGGGGTGATATCTGCTGACCCCAAAGAGCCTCCTCTGGATGACATTGTGACCTACGACCCGGAGCAGAAAACAGTGGAGAGCGGCGCTCCAGGGGGTCTGTTCAGGAGAAGTCACCACGACGCGGCCGAGCTCAATAACAAGTGTCTGTGTGTGGTCGGGGGATGGGACGGCGCCCACAGAACATCTTCAGTCTTCAGCTACGACACAGAGACGGCAGAGTGGGCCCCCTGGGCAGAACATCGGGGCGGTACCCCCCCGGCCGGACTCAGCAGTCACACCTGCACCAAGATATCCCAGCGAGAGCTGTGCGTGGTGGGCCGCGAAGGAGGAGTCCGCACACAGAGACGCTACGCCAGTGTCTACACCCTACAGGTCAACGCCAGCGACAGGACCTACCGGCAAGTATTACTGGGGCACCACCTGTACCCGACTTATACCCGACACAAAGCTGACGGTGCGTGTGATACACAGGTACAAAGAGGAGGAATCCCGCACAGCGTCCCGCTCCGGACACTCCGCCGCCCTCCTAAAGACCACCAGAGGACATGGGTGGTCTCTCTATGTACTGGGAGGGCGAGAGTCCGGTTCTGAGGACCTGGTCGGGTACTGGAAGACGGAAAAGGTCCAGGTACTAAACATGGCATAATGGACGGTACCGGGGGGGGGGGGGGGTTTCTGTATTCATGGGGACTGTAGTCCTAGGGGGAGGGGGCAGCGACCCGTTTTGGTTATATTGTCTCCGAGCGCCCGACCCAAACTTTCCATCTCCATGTTCCAGGTGGACACGTCCTCCGGATCTCGTCTGGTGGAGCAGTTGTCCCGACTCGTCTCCTCGGACACAGCGAAACATGAAGCTCCCCGGAGCCTGCGGCACCATTCCTGCTCTGTGATTGGCCCGTTCCTGGTGATTTTCGGTGGGGAGGCTCTAGGTAGAAGCCGCGATGCCGTCTGTAACGACCTCTATGTCTGTGACACACGTGAGTATCCGGATTGTAGGATTCATGGTGTGACCCCTGACCTCCTTGTCCCCTAGGTCATCATTGCCTCTGTTTACAGGCTGCTCCCCAATGAAGTGGTTCCGTTTCCCCGGATCAGATCCCCTACACAAGAGAGTTGGGCACCGGACCTGCCTGCTCAGTGACCGCCTCTACCTGGTGGGGGGGTTTGGTGCGGACGGCAGAACCCCGAGCCCGGAGATCCATGTGCTGGACTTCCTATAAGGAGCGGGAAAGACTCGTGGACGAGCAAAGCTGCGAGACATCTATAACATGTGATTTATACACAGACCTCGATGGGAGAAGCCTGTCCACAGGGGAGGGGGGGCATCGGTGGGGTCCGAGGTGGTGGGTGGGTTTGGGAAAGCCCCTTTAACGCATCATTCTCCACCGGAGGTTCCCTAGTACTTTGTCGATCTCTAAGCCCCTCTATGACCATCCTGTAGGGGTGGCTACACTATGAGTGCTCCCTCTAGCCCCTACAGCTGCGGAGATATCAGTCCCAGTATCTGACAGTTCTAATGCTTCCACCTGTCAGAGAGGAGGAGCAGAGGAGGGGCTTATTATGCTAAATATCTCTGAAACAGTCCAATCAGCAATAGCCAGAGCGATAGCAGCATGTGTTATAATCATCTGCTCTGACACAGCATTATCCATGTCCCCTCCTCCTCCGCTCCAGCTCCTCCTCTCTGACAATGGAGAGAATTATACAGGTCATAGGTCGGGACTGATATCTCAGCATCCATGGAAGTGGCCGCTACACCTTCGTATGTCCATCCTGTGTGAGGTGGAGAAAGCTCCTCTTTCTGGGACAGTTTGGGATCCAACCTCCAGCATCGGACCGCGGCGTCGCCAGGTCTGCGGTCATCCAGATGCAATAGGGTCAGGACAGTAAGGTACAGACACGGACGAACCGCAACAACAAATAACTTTATTTAACAAAAAGCAAAAAAAAATAAAAATAAGAAGCGGCCGCTCCACGTGTTATGTCCCGCCCTCCATGGTGCACAGTCCAGAAACAAGAGAGCGACAGGCTCCGCCCCCACATTAAATACCAGTGATAAAGATGGCCGCTCCGGAGGCTCAGGACACCAGGACCCCGGCAGAGCTGGGTTTGCCGCCCCCGTTCTCCTTGGGCGGCTGCTTGTGGTCGTCCTCGCCCATGAGGCGGATGTTGTGCTTCTCCCGATACTCGTTCAGCTCTCGGCCCTTGGTCTGCAGCTGCGCGCTCAGCGTCTCTATGATCTTATTGATCTGTAATGAGAAGCGTCACTGCTGCAGAGGAACCACAAGTCCCAGAAGTCACACGACAACAAATCAGACCATTCTTACCTGCTCCTTATTATTCTCCAGTGCAGGGAGAACTTCCTTCACTGTCCGCTCCACCAACACCCCCCCGACCATCCGATAGCACTTCCTGCTCGCATCCACTTCCTTAAGAGTGTCAATCACCAGACTGCAGGGCCAGGAAACACAGGGTTAATTATGACTGTGAATAGAGCCTATCCATCACTAGAGAGCAGCGGTGACATCACTGAGAATACAGCCTATCCCTCGCTAGAGAGCAGCGGTGCCATCACTGAGAATAGAGCCTATCCATCACTGAGAATACAGCCTATCCATCACTAGAGAGCAGCGGTGCCATCACTAGAGAGCAGCGGTGCCATCACTGAGAGTACAGCCTATCCATCACTAGAGAGCAGGGGTACCATCACTGAGGGTACAGCCTATCCATCACTAGAGAGCAGCGGTGCCATCACTGAGAATACAGCCTATCCATCACTAGAGAGCAGGGGTACCATCACTGAGAGTACAGCCTATCCATCACTAGAGAGCAGCGGTGCCATCACTGAGAATACAGCCTATCCATCACTAGAGAGCAGCGGCGCCATCACTGAGAATACAGCCTATCCATCACTAGAGAGCAGCGGCGCCATCACTGAGAATACAGCCTATCCATCACTAGAGAGCAGCGGCGCCATCACTGAGAATACAGCCTATCCATCACTAGAGAGCAGCGGCGCCATCACTGAGAATACAGCCTATCCATCACTAGAGAGCAGCGGTGACATCACTGAGAATACAGCCTCTCACTAGAGAGCAGCGGTGCCATAGCTGAGAATACAGCCTATCCATCACTAGAGAGCAGCGGTGCCATCACTGAGAATACAGCCTATCCATCACTAGAGAGCAGCGGTGCCATCACTGATAATACAGCCTATCCATCACTAGAGAGCAGCGGTGTCATCACTGAGAATACAGCCTATCCCTCACTAGAGAGCAGTGACATCACTGAGAATACAGCCTATCCATCACTAGAGAGCAGCGGTGCCATCACGGAGAATACACCCTATCCATCACTAGAGAGCAGCGGTGCCATCACTGAGAATACAGCCTATCCATCACTAGAGAGCAGCGGTGCCATCACTGAGAATACAGCCTATCCCTCACTAGAGAGCAGCGGTGCCATCACTGAGAATACAGCCTATCCATCACTAGAGAGCAGCGGTGCCATCACTGAGAATACAGCCTATCCATCACTAGAGAGCAGCGGTGCCATCACTGAGAATACAACCTATCCATCACTAAAGAGCAGCGGTGCCATCACTGAGAATACAGCCTATCCATCACTAGAGAGCAGCGGTGCCATCACTGAGAATACAGCCTATCCATCACTAGAGAGCAGAGGTGCCATCACTGAGAATACAGCCTATCCATTACTAGAGAGCAGCGGTGCCATCACTGAGAATACAGCCTATCCATCACTAGAGAGCAGCGGTGCCATCACTGAGAATACAGCCTAACCATCACTAGAGAGCAGCGGTGCCATCACTGAGAATACAGCCTATCCATCACTAGAGAGCAGCGGTGCCATCACTGAGAATACAGCCTATCCCTCACTAGAGAGCAGCGGTGCCATCACTGAGAATACAGCCTATCCCTCACTAGAGAGCAGTGACATCACTGAGAATACAGCCTATCCATCACTAGAGAGCAGCGGTGCCATCACGGAGAATACACCCTATCCATCACTAGAGAGCAGCGGTGCCATCACTGAGAATACAGCCTATCCATCACTAGAGAGCAGCGGTGCCATCACTGAGAATACAGCCTATCCATCACTAGAGAGCAGAGGTGCCATCACTGAGAATACAGCCTATCCATTACTAGAGAGCAGCGGTGCCATCACTGAGAATACAGCCTATCCATCACTAGAGAGCAGCGGTGCCATCACTGAGAATACAGCCTATCCATCACTAGAGAGCAGCGGTGCCATCACTGAGAATACAGCCTATCCATCACTAGAGAGCAGCGGTGCCATCACTGAGAATACAGCCTATCCCTCACTAGAGAGCAGCGGTGCCATCACTGAGAATACAGCCTATCCCTCACTAGAGAGCAGTGACATCACTGAGAATACAGCCTATCCATCACTAGAGAGCAGCGGCGCCATCACTGAGAATACAGCCTATCCCTCACTAGAGAGCAGCGGTGCCATCACGGAGAATACACCCTATCCATCACTAGAGAGCAGCGGTGCCATCACTGAGAATACAGCCTATCCCTCACTAGAGAGCAGCGGTGCCATCACTGAGAATACAGCCTATCCCTCACTAGAGAGCAGCGGTGCCATCACTGAGAATACAGCCTATCCCTCACTAGAGAGCAGCGGTGCCATCACTAGAGATCAGCGGCGCCATCACTGAGAATACAGCCTATCCATCACTAGAGAGCAGCGGTGCCATCACTAGAGAGCAGCGGTGCCATCACTGAGAATACAGCCTATCCATCACTAGAGAGCAGCGGTGTCATCACTGAGAATACAGCCTATCCATCACTAGAGAGCAGCGGTGCCATCACTAAGAATACAGCCTATCCATCACTAGAGAGCAGCGGTGCCATCACTGAGAGTACAGCCTATCCATCACTAGAGAGCAGCGGCGCCATCACTGAGAATACAGCCTATCCATCACTAGAGAGCAGCGGTGCCATCACTGAGAATACAGCCTATCCATCACTAGAGAGCAGCGGTGCCATCACTGAGAATACAGCCTATCCATCACTAGAGAGCAGCGGAGCCATCACTGAGAATACAGCCTATCCATCACTAGAGAGCAGCGGTGCCATCACTGAGAATACAGCCTACCCATCACTAGAGAGCAGCGGTGCCATCACTGAGAATACAGCCTATCCCTCACTAGAGAGAAGCCTATCCATCACTGAGAATACAGCCTATCCCTCACTAGAGAGCAGCGGAGCCATCACTGAGAATACAGCCTATCCATCACTAGAGAGCAGCGGTGCCATCACTGAGAATACAGCCTATCCCTCACTAGAGAGCAGCGGTGCCATCACTGAGAATACAGCTTATCCATCACTAGAGAGCAGCGGTGCCATCTCTGAGAATACAGCCTATCCATCACTAGAGAGCAGCGGTGCCATCACTGAGAATACAGCCTATCCATCACTAGAGAGCAGCGGTGCCATCACTGAGAATACAGCCTATCCATCACTAGAGAGCAGCGGTGCCATCACTGAGAATACAGCCTATCCATCACTAGCGTGCAGCGGTGCCATCACTGAGAATACAGCCTATCCATCACTAGAGATCAGCGGCGCCATCACTGAGAATACAGCCTATCCATCACTAGAGAGTTGCGGTGCCATCACTGAGAATACAGCCTATCCATCACTAGAGAGCAGCGGAGCCATCACTGAGAATACAGCCTATCCATCACTAGAGAGCAGCGGTGCCATCACTGAGAATACAGCCTATCCATCACTAGAGAGCAGCTGTGCCATCACTGAGAATACAGCCTATCCATCACTAGAGAGCAGCGGTGCCATCACTGAGAATACAGCCTATCCATCACTAGAGAGCAGCGGTGCCATCACTGAGAATACAGCCTATCCATCACTAGAGAGCAGCGGTGCCATCACTGAGAATACAGCCTATCCATCACTAGAGAGCAGCGGTGCCATCACTGAGAATACAGCCTATCCCTCACTAGAGAGCAGCGGTGTCCTGAGTGGTTGGTTGTGTAACTTTCCAATAATCTGCGGGTGTGTCGGCTCCTTCCTCTGCTCGGATACCGTATAGCGCTACATGGGTGGTCCTTCTAAAGTTAAAAGTAAAATACGTCCCCAATGACATCACAGATACAGGATGACATCATATACTCACGTGTGCTCATTCAGCTCCATCTCCAGTTCCGCCGCCTTGGAGGCCAAACCTCTCTGCTCCTGCCTGAGGCGATTAAACCCAGCGACCACCTGCACGGCAACACACAGAGGGTCAGTGACGTCACACCCCCACACACCGGCCGTATATGACGTCACACCCCCACACACCGGCCGTATATGACGTCACATCTCCCCACACACCGGCCGTATATGACGTCACATCTCCCCACACACCGGCCGTATATGACGTCACACCCCCACACACCGGCCGTATATGACGTCACATCCACACACACCGGCCGTATATGACGTCACATCTCTCCACACACCGGCCGTATATGACGTCACATCTCCCCACACACCGGCCGTATATGACGTCACATCTCTCCACACACCGGCCGTATATGACGTCACATCTCCACACACACCGGCCGTATATGACGTCACACCCCCACACACACCGGCCGTATATGACGTCACATCTCCCCACACACCGGCCGTATATGACGTCACATCTCCCCACACACCGGCCGTATATGACGTCACATCTCCCCACACACCGGCCGTATATGACGTCACATCTCCCCACACACCGGCCGTATATGACGTCACATCTCCACACACACCGGCCGTATATGACGTCACATCTCTCCACACACCGGCCGTATATGACGTCACATCCCCACACACCGGCCGTATATAACGTCACATCTCCCCACACACCGGCCGTATATGACGTCACATCCCCACACACCGGCCGTATATGACGTCACATCCCCACACACCGGCCGTATATGACGTCACACCCCCACACACCGGCCGTATATGACGTCACATCCCCACACACCGGCCGTATATGACGTCACATCTCCCCACACACCGGCCGTATATGACGTCACACCCCCACACACCGGCCGTATATGACGTCACACCCCCACACACCAGTCATGTATTTTCTTGTGTGTTATATTATGGCTGTAGACATGCAGACATGTGGGTGACGGGCGGAGCCCCGGGACACGTGACAGTGGCGGGGTGGATATGAGGTAGGTGATACATTGGGGTGTGTGGGGTTCACCTGCTCCGCCGCTATCTGTTTGGCCGCCGCTGACGCCATCTTCCTTCTCCTCGCGCTGCTGCCCGTTGCTCTGCGGCCCGGAAACCTCCGCCGTCACGTGACTTCCGGCTGCGCCGCCGCCATCTTGAGTCAGGGAAGGAGCCGGATGTCAGGCTGCGGGCGGCTGCTGGGGCGCACGGGTTACGTCATAGCACGGCTCTGGTGAGTGACGTAAGGGTTGTGGTGGTGACTCAAAGGCCTGCAGGGTCTCCATGTGCCAGGGCAGATGTGCTGGGACTTGTAGTTATATGGGGGAGGTGCAATGGGGCAAGTGGGTGGAGTCTTTAGGTAGAAGGCGGGGCATGCGTGTAGGCATACCTCCCAACTTTTGTGGAGGAGAAAGAGGGACAAATTTTTTTACCCACAGAAGCCACACCCTAGCCACGCCCCCTAACCACACCCCCTGGCCACGCCACTGCTCATACCTTCAACGCATCCACTGGCACCAATGTATATTTATGTATATAATTGGGGGGCATATTCCACTCCCCCTAGACAACGAGCATGCCCTCCTAGACAACGAGCATGTCCTCCCCTAGACAACGAGCATGCCCCCCCCAGACAACGAGCATGTCCTCCCCTAGACAACGAGCATGTCCCCCCCTAGACAACGAGCATGTCCCCCCCAGACAACGGGCATGTCCGCCCCCAGACAACGAGCATGCCCCCCCCTAGACAACGAGCATGTCCCCCCCAGACAACGAGCATGTCCCCCCCAGACAACGGGCATGTCCGCCCCCAGACAACGAGCATGCCCCCCCCTAGACAACGAGCATGTCCCCCCCAGACAACGAGCATGCCCCCCCTAGACAACGAGCATGCCCCCCCTAGACAACGAGCATGTCCCCTAGACAACGAGCATGCCCCCCCCCTAGACAACGAGCATGTACCCCCCCCTAGACAACGAGCA
This sequence comes from Engystomops pustulosus, assembly GCF_040894005.1. Taxonomy (NCBI): domain Eukaryota; kingdom Metazoa; phylum Chordata; class Amphibia; order Anura; family Leptodactylidae; genus Engystomops; species Engystomops pustulosus. The sequence continues at coordinate 6,270,435 of NC_092417.1, forward strand.
TGTACCCCCACCTAGACAACGAGAATGTACCCCCACCTAGACAACGACCATGTCCCCCCCTAGACAACGAGCATGTCCCCCCCCCCTAGACAACGAGCATGTCCCCCACCTAGACAACGAGCCTGTCCCCCCCTGTGGCTGCGTGCCCTTTTTTGTGTGTTTGTGTTATTTTTGTCTTCCAGGACCGTGCCTGCTGTGGACTGCTTCCGATTCGAAGGATTACATCGATGACCGACAGTTCTAACAAATAAAATGGTCAACGAGGGTGTGTCTGCGTTTTTTGTTCAATAAAATTTTCTGAAAACGGTGTGATTATTTATTTTTTTGCGACACTCTTCATAGTTTGCCGTAGTAGTGGTGCCGGCTAGGTGACGGTGCTCATTACTAAGGGCTGGCCTTAGTGTTTGCCTTAATTTTTTTGGCAAATTCACACTAACGCCCATACCATTACCCCGGTACCCACCGCCACCAGGGGTGCCGGGAAGAGCCGGGTACAAACCAGTACCTGACCGTCTATAGATGGTCAGGTAGTGGGGCGGCCGCAGGCTGTTATTGTTGCGCTGGAATAGCCCCCTAACAGTGACCTATCCCAGCTCAGTAATGGCAGGCTGCTGCTGCTTTTTTGTATCAGGCTGATTTGAAAAATAGGGGCACCCCATGCCGTTTTTTCTTCAAATTTTTGACAAAAATATGCGTGGGGTCCCCCCTTTAAAGGGGGCTCCCAGGCTGTTTCCCCCATTTTTACAAAAAAATGGGGGGGAAAAACGGCATGGGGTGCCCCCTATTGTTCAAATCAGCCAGATACAAAAAAGCAGCAGCAGCCTGCTATTACTGAGCTGGGATAGGCCACTGTTAGGGGGCTATCCCAGCGCAACAATAACAGCCTGCAGCCGCCCCAACACCTGACCATCTATAGACGGTCAGGTACTGGTTTGTACCCGGCTCTTCCCGGCACCCCTGGTGGCGGTGGGTACCGGGGTAATGGTATGGGCGTTAGTGTAAATTTGCCAAAAAAATTAAGGCAAACACTAAGGCCAGCCCTTAGTAATGAGCACCGTCACCTAGCCGGCACCACTACTACGGCAAACTATGAAGAGTGTCGCAAAAAAATAAATAATCACACCGTTTTCAGAAAATTTTATTGAACAAAAAACGCAGACACACCCTCGTTGACCATTTTATTTGTTAGAACTGTCGGTCATCGATGTAATCCTTCGAATCCGAAGCAGTCCACAGCAGGCACGGTCCTGGAAGACAAAAATAACACAAACACACAAAAAAGGGCACGCAGCCACAGGGGAGGACATGCTCGTTGTCTAGGGGTCAGGGGTAGACATGCTCGTTGTCTAGGGGGGGGGGGAATGCTAGTTGTCTAGGGGGGGGACATGCTCGTTGTCTAGGAGTCGGGGGGAGACATGCTCGTTGTCTAGGGGGGGGAATGCTCGTTGTCTGGGGGGGGGGACATGCTCGTTGTCTAGGGGGGGGGCATGCTCGTTGTCTTGGGGGGGGACATGCTCGTTGTCTAGGGGTCAGGGGGAGACATGCTCGTTGTCTAGCAGGGGGAAATGCTCGTTGTCTAGGGGGGGAAATCCTCGTTGTCTAGGGGGGGGACATGCTCGTTGTCGCAGTAAAGGGGAGGGGTCCTATGGAGCGCAGTAAAGGGGAGGGGTCCTATGGAGCGCAGTAAAGGGGAGGGGTCCTATGGAGCGCAGTAAAGGGGAGGGGTCCTATGGAGCGCAGTAAAGGGGAGGGGTCCTATGGAGCGCAGTAAAGGGGAGGGGTCCTATGGAGCGCAGTAAAGGGGAGGGGTCCTATGGAGCGCAGTAAAGGGGAGGGGTCCTATGGAGCGCAGTAAAGGGGAGGGGTCCTATGGAGCGCAGTAAAGGGGAGGGGTCCTATTGAGCGCGCAGTGAAAGCCATAAAAAACACATTTGATATTTTCCTTCCCGCTTCCCAGTACAGGGCCTGGAATATTTAATACTGTCACTAGGAAGTATAATTTGTTACGCAGAAACAGGCCGCACACAGCTCTGTACGTGGAAAAATAAAAAAGTTATTGATTTTTGAAAGTGGGGAGTGAAATATGGAAACGCAAAAATTGTTCCGTCAGAGTAATGGAGCAGGCGGCCGTGTATGACCATTCTGCTCCATTACCGTCATAGAGCGATGACATGGACCTTATGTGGACCCCAACAGACCCCTTGTTTTCATGATCTATGGGGGTCACATCACTGAAACCCCCACACATCAGCAGGTTAAGCCCTGTCCTATGGATAGGGCCTAACTTGTATTTGTGGGAAAACCCCTTTAACCCCTTAACGCTCTGCGCCGTAGCTCTACGACGCAGAGAGTATAAGGAGTGTATGAAGAGGGCTCACGGGCTGAGTCTTCTTCATACAAGGTGGGGGGTTTTGCATGTTGCAGAAAACCCCCACCGCTAATAACCGCAGTCGGTCATTGTCGCCGGCAAAGTCTTTTTTACGATCGCTGTGCCCCCGAACGTCATCGGGGGCGGCGATCGTTTGCCGTGGTAGCCTCGGGTCTTCTTTTGACACGAGGCTACATGGCTTCTGCAGGTTCGTTACAATGAGCCAGAAGTATTGCAGTATATGGTAGGAGCGATCTGACCATCTAGGGTTAATGTACCGTAGATGGTCTAAGAAATAGTGGAAAAAAAAGAAAAAACAGGTTTTAAAAATAAAAAAAATTTATAAAATATTAAAAATTCTAATCACCTCCCTTTCCCTAGAACGGATATAAAACATAATAAACAGTAAAGATCACAGACATATTAGGTATCGCCGCGTCCCAAAATGCCCGATCTATCAAAATATAAAAACGGTTACGGGCGGCGGTGACCTCCGAGGCGGGAAATGGCGCCCAAATGTCCGAAATGCGACTTTTACACCTTTTTACATCACATAAAAAATGAAATTAAAAATGATCAAAATGTCGCACAGACCTCAAAATGGTAGCAATGAAAACGTCGGCTCATTTCGCCAAAAATGACCCCACCCCCAGCTCCGTGCACCGAAATATGAAAAAGTTATTAGCGTCAGAAGATGGCAAAAATTTTTTTTTTTTTTTTTGCACACATGCGTTTAATTTTTGAAAATGTATTAAAACACAATAAAACCTATAAATCCGGTATCACCGCGATCGCACCAAACCAAAGAATAAAGCTGAGGTGTTATTTTGAGTGCCAGTCAAAGTCGAAAAAACTCAGCCCACAAGAACGTGACATGTGCGGTTTTTTAAAAAAATTTTTCCACATTTGGAATTTTTTGCAGCTTCGCAGTACACGGCATGTTAAAATAAATAACATTACGGGAAAGTAAAATTTGTTACGCACAAAATAAGCCCTCACACAGCTCTGTACACGGAAAAATGAAAAAGTTATGGATTTTTGAAGTTGGAGAGCGAGAAATGAGAGAAAAGCCCTGCGTCCTTAAGGGGTTAAGGGATTAAGTATATGGTACAATAAAAGCAGAATAGAAGGGCACTGGGGGGGTTAGGGATGGGGGCAGGGGGTCTATGGAGGAAAGTGTTTAACCCTTTAGCTGCTGCCTGCAGTCACTGTAGAGTACCTGTTATCACACTGCAGCAGCTGCACACACTCGGCTCTGCTTCATCAGACGAACTTCAGTGAGGAGCAGGAGGAGGTGGGGGCAGGGAGCTATTGATGTAGCAGTGCTGGAGAGTTCCTGCCTGCACGGAGGCTGATCCCCTGGGGCTGCTGTGCAGGGGCAGTGCAGAGAACATGACACTCTGCACTGCTCCATCCATCCATCCATCCATGTGCCTGCAAGTGGCAGCCTGAGGACAGGGAGGGCTCTGCCTCCCAGGGGAGGGGATGGGGGAGGTGCCGGCTCTGCAGCAGACAGCCCGGGAGCTGGAGAGGAGGAGGACGCTGTACCCCGCCCCCTGGCTTCTCTGTATCCTGAGCAGGACGGGGGCGGGACTCGGGGGCGGGACCCGGGGGGGCGGGACAAGACGGAAAAATCCGTGAAACCGCAAAAAAACCGGGACTTTCACTTAACGGTCCGTGCAGGCGGGACAAGGGTTAAAAAACGGGACTGTCCCGCCCAAAACGGGACGGTTGGGAGGTATGGTGTAGGGGGCGGTGCTTGTAGTAATAAATGTCACATTATGGACCTGCGATGATGAGTTTTAGGCTATATTCACACTGCCGTTGCCCGCCTGTACCGTACCGTAGCGGGCAACGGCAGTGTACGGGGAGAGGAGGAGGAGGTGAGCGCAGCTCACCCCCGCCCCTCTCCATAGCAACCTATGGCGCACGGCCCCGTATTACGGGAAAAGATAGGACAGGTCCTATCTTTTTCCCGGGTACGGAACGGTACGGTGCCGCACGTGTGCTGCACCGTACCGCTCCCGTAGGGTGCCGTGCGCCCATAGGAGTGTATGGGGGACGTATATCGGCCGTATATACGTCGGCCGTATATACGTCCCCCATACGTTCGTGTAAATGTAGCCTTAGTCCCATATCTGTGCACAAGGTGTCAGTACACGGGGAGACCATGTATCTTTCCAGAGGTTGTGTGACTATGATCCATCCCTTTAAGTGCTCCCTCACACTGCCTGGCTCTGTGCTGGGGGATTCTGTACTATGTAACTCCAGATGCTGCTGTGTTATATGTGAAGGTGCAGGAAGATGGCGTCCGCTGTGGAGGCGCAGAAGCCGCTCATCGCAGTCTGTCAGATGACGTCCACCTCGGACAAGGAGCAGAACTTCTCCACGTGTTCCCATCTGGTGCGGGAGGCCGCTGCCCGCCACGCCTGCATGGTCTTCCTCCCCGAGGCCTTCGATTACATCGGCAGCAGCACAGAGGAGACCCTGAGGCTGGCGGAGACCCTGCAGGGCGACCTCATACAGCGCTACAGCAGCCTGGCCAGGTAAGAGGGGCCAGCAGGGAAAGGGGCGGAGCCGGGACCACCATCCCTTCCCAGGAATACTGGGGTAGAAGATAAGACGAGCGGCTTTGGTGTAAACTTGTGTTATTCTCCTCCCCGTGTCAGGGACTGCAGCGTCTGGTTGTCCCTCGGAGGTTTCCATGAGAAAGGATCCAAATGGGACAAGGATCCGAGGATCTCCAACTCCCATGTCATCCTGGATGCCGCAGGTAAAACTCCTCTGTCACCTCTTCTACTCCACTCACATCCAGAGCAGCTCCGTATGCAGCTTTGGCTGTGTCTGGAGTAGAGGAGGTCATGTAACGGGTCTCTGTGTCGTCTTCTGGGCAGGAGACATCGTGTCCGTCTACCGTAAGACCCACCTGTTTGACGTGGACCTTCAGAGCGGCGTCACCCTGCGGGAGAGCGCGTTCACCGTCCCCGGAGCGGAGATTGTGCCGCCAGTCAGCACCCCGGGGGGGAAGGTAAAGTAAACACCAACCCTACCATGACCATTGTACTTCTCTCAGCTGAGGTTTTGTTACAATTGTCTCTACTCTATGCTAGATACCGTTGTCCCTCTTGTGTGTTATGGTTTGTTACAATGTATCGGTGCAGGTAACGTGTCTGGTCTTCTTTAGAGCTGCATACAATTGTAACAAGTCTTCAGCTGTGAGGGATAGGTAAGTACTTCCTGGTAGATGACGCAGATGTTTCTCTGCTGTAGGTGGGACTCGCAGTTTGCTACGATCTGCGTTTTCCAGAGATCTCGTCCATGTTGTCTCGGGAAGGAGCGGAAATCCTCACCTACCCCTCGGCCTTCACCGTCCCCACCGGGCTGGCGCACTGGGAGGTCAGTCTTCATGAGCGCTGCATTGCTTAGATACGTGTGATACTCATCACGTGCTTTCCCCTGCAGGTGTTACTGAGGGCCCGAGCCATAGAGAACCAGTGCTACGTGGTGGCCGCGGCACAGACTGGCGCCCACAACACGCGCAGGACCTCCTATGGCCACGCCATGATAGTGGATCCGTGGGGGGCGGTCATAGCGCAGTGTACGGAGGGGACGGGCGTATGCTATGCCGAGGTCAACCTACCGTATCTACAGAGAGTGCGGAGGGAGATGCCAGTGCAGGGGCACCGCCGCCCCGACCTCTACAACCGGGTCACCAGGAAAACACCAGGATGAATGATGAACCGATACAACGGCTGATCCGACTAACAATAGACACAACGTGATTGTAATAACCACCGAGGAAAGAAATAAATGGATTTCATGATACATCTCCAGATAGTGAGAGGAGGAATCCAACCTGCAGATCTAAGGATGAGAGACCCCCCAAGAGTATAACTACTATAATACTGCCCCCTATGTACAAGAATATAACTACTATAATACTGCCCCCTATGTACAGGAATATAACTACTATAATACTGCCCTCTATGTACAGGAATATAACTACTATAATACTGCCCCCTATGTACAAGAATATAACTACTATAATACTGCCCCCTATGTACAAGAATATAACTACTATAATACTGCCCCCTATGTACAGGAATATAACTACTATAATACTGCCCCCTATGTACAAGAATATAACTACTATAATACTGCCCCCTATGTACAGGAATATAACTACTATAATACTGCCCCCTATGTACAAGAATATAACTACTATAATACTGCCCCCTATGTACAAGAATATAACTACTATAATACTGCCCCTATGTACAAGAATATAACTACTATAATACTGCCCCCTATGTACAGGAATATAACCACTATAATACTGCCCCCTATGTACAGGGATATAACTACTATAATACTGCCCCCTATGTACAGGAATATAACTACTATAATACTGCCCCCTATGTACAAGAATATAACTACTATAATACTGCTCCCTATGTACAAGAATATAACTACTATAATACTGCTCCCTATGTACAAGAATATAACTACTATAATACTGCTCCCTATGTACAAGAATATAACTACTATAATACTGCTCCCTATGTACAAGAATATAACTACTATAATACTGCCCCCTATGTACAAGAATATAACTACTATAATACTGCCGCCCATGTACAAGAATATAACTACTATAATACTGCCCCCTATGTACAGGAATATAACTACTATAATACTGCCCCCTATGTACAGGAATATAACTACTATAATACTGCCCCCTATGTACAAGAATATGACTACTATAATACTGCCCCCTATGTACAAGAATATGACTACTATAATACTGCCCTCTATGTACAAGAATATAGCTACTATAATACTGCCCCCTATGTACAAGAATATAACTACAGTACTATAATACTGCCCCCTATGTACAAGAATATAACTACTATAATACTGCCCCCTGTGTACAGGAATATAACTACTATAATACTGCCCCCTATGTACAGGAATATAACTACTATAATACTGCCCCCTATGTACAGGAATATAACTACTATAATACTGCCCCCTATGTACAAGAATATAACTACTATAATACTGCCCCCTATGTACAAGAATATAACTACTATAATACTGCCCCCTATGTACAAGAATATAACTACTATAATACTGCCCCCTATGTACAAGAATATAACTACTATAATACTGCCCCCTATGTACAAGAATATAACTACTATAATACTGCCCCCTATGTACAAGAATATAACTACTATAATACTGCCCCCTATGTACAAGAATATAACTACTATAATACTGCCCCCTATGTACAAGAATATAACTACTATAATACTGCCTCCTATGTACAAGAAAGGAAGGCTTTGTTGGTGGAACTGAGACTTCTCGTGCTTGGCATATAGACGATTAGCCTGTAGACAGCCAAGAACTTGCAGTACTTGAAACTGGTGGGTCTCAAGGTCTGGGGAAAACACCAATATGTCGTCTAGATAGACCACGACACACCAGATCTCTGAAGATGTTATTGACGAATTCCTGGAAGACAGCTGGAGCATTACAACGTCTAGATGGCATCACAAGGTACTCGCAATGTCCATCTCGGGTGTTAAATGCTGTCTTCCATTCGTCACCCATGCGGATCCGGATGAGGTTGTAGGCACCCATGAAGGTCCAGCTTGGAGAGAATCTTGGAGCCGCGCAGGCGCTTAAACAGCTCTGTGATCAACAGCAGAGGGTAGCGGTTCTTAACTGTGACCTTGTTAAGTCCGCGATAAGCAATGCAAGGACGTAGGGAACCATCCTTCTTGGTCACAAAAAAGAACCTTGCACCAGCTGGAGAGGAGGACTTCGGTATAAACCCTCTCTGCAGGTTCTCTTTAACATACTCCTACATGGCAGCAGTCTCGGGTACGGAGAGAGGGTACACCCGACCCCGGGGAGGAGAGGTAACCGCCATCAGCTCTATAGGGCAGTCGAAAGGACAATGTGGCGGCAATGTCTCTGCCGACTTCTTGGAGAGCATATCAGCAAAGTCCCGGTATCACGTTGGAAGGCCCTTCAAAGACTTGGGAATCACAGAGGAGGCCAAGACGGGTGCTAGAGACGCCACCAAGCAGTGGGACTGACACTCTGGACTCCCAACGAAGAATTTCCCCCGTCATCCAGTTGGGAACAGGTGCATGGAGCTGCAGCCACGGAAGACTCAGCAGGAGAGACAAGGTAGAGCGTGGCAGCATGTAGAAGGACAGTCTCTCCTTATGCAAAACACCGACCTGCAGGGAAATTTGCTTGGTGCTGTACCAGACCGGATTGGAAAAGATTTGTCCGCTGACCGATGAGATGACCAGAGGCTTCTCGAGAAGGACCATAGGGATGTGGTGCCGGGAGACCAGAGCGGCATCCATGAAGTTCCCTGCAGAACCAGAGTCCAAGAAAGCAGAGACCTGGATCTGGGTGCAGGTGCCAATGCTGAGAAGCACAGGAATAATCAGGTGTGGAGAAGCTATGCTTACATCTAGGGACGCTTCTCCCAAGAACCCCAGGTGCTGGCATTTCCTGGATGTTGGTGACAGGACAAGACCCACTGAACTGCTCAGGAATGGCACATTACAGGCAGAGGTTCCCCTGACGTCTCCTAGGAGGGGAGTCTGGCTATGTAGATCCTCTGCAGATGGTACGGCCGGAGGCTGGAACGGCCTAGGGAAAGCAGGAGCCAGGCGAGGTAGATGTTGTGGACAGATTTGGGGTTGCTTGTGGCGTAGCTCTTTGGCACACTCCAGAAACCGCACGTCAATTTGAGTTGCCAGGGTGATGACACCACTCAGGGCAGACGGCAGGTCACGAGTGGCCAAAATGTCCTTAACATGTCCCTTTTTGAATGTTGCGGACAGGGCTGCATCGTTCTGGGAGAGTTCCGAGGACAGAGTATGGAACCGGACAGCATATTCTCCCACAGACGAGTGCAGATTCAGCAGCGCAGTCTCAGCAGAGGAGGCCTGTGCAGGTTCTTCGAACACTGACCGGAATTCCGGCAGTAATGCCATGTGAGTAGCCATGACCAGATTGTCTCTGTCCCAAAGAGGAGTAGCCCAGGCCAGGGCCTGATGATGCCACCTTGTATTGCTCTGTGACAAATTGAGACGGCATGAGTTCAATGTGCAGGGAGAACTGGGTAATAAAGCCCCTGCACAGCTTGAGGTCCCCAACATACTTAGTGGGAATAGATAGTCAAAGCCTAGGTTCAGCGGCAAGCAGGCTAACCGGAGCCGCAGGAGCTTGATGCTGTGGCTGAGTTGCCATCAATTGCTGCAGCATGGCGGTGACTCATCTTAGCTGTTCATCTTGTGCGGCAATTTGCCGGGACTGCTGGGCCACGAAGGTGGTAAGATTGGACTGAATAGGTATCGGAACCTCGGCGGGATCTATGGCCAGATCTTACTTTCAGGATCGGAGGTAGTGGATCCTCTGAACCACCGCGGACAATGACACCACCTGGGACCGGAATCTAAGTGGCGCCTGGTCTTCACCAGAGCCCACCGCAAAGCAGGATGATCTTGCTGCGACGTCATACCACCAGGTCGTTCCACAGTCGCGACTTGTCCGGGGTGGCAGCCAAGGTCGAGGTACAGGAACGGCAGGCAATCTTGTAGTAGGGGACATGCCAGAGGGCAGGACGGGCAGCACGGTATCAGAGTCGGGACATAGCAATAGGTAAAGTCTGGCAGTGGAGGAGCGTAGTCAGGAACGGAACCGGGGTCACAATGGGAAATCACAATAACAGCGCAGGGCATCAAACAAAGCTTTCTCTGAGGCACAAGGCACGAAGATCCGGCAGATATAAATAGCCTTCTGGGAAATGGCCAGTGCCAATTAGTGGCCCTTTAAATTTCCTGAAGCCGGCGTGTGCGTGTCCTAGGAGAAGGGGATGCGCGCACGGGCTAAGGGCAGTTATCCGGAGTGGAGGCAGGTAATACTATGGGGAATAAAAATTATTTAGTCATTCACCAATTGTGCAAGTTTTCCCACTTATAAAGATGAGAGGCCGGTACCTGACATCATAGGTAGAACCTCAACTATGAGAGGCAACAGGAGAAAACAAATACAGAAAATCTCATTGTCTGATATTTAAAGAATTTATTGCAAATTATGGTGGAAAATAAGTATTTGGTCAATAAGAAACAAGAAACATTTCCGTCTTTCACAGACCTGTAACCTGTAGTAATGGCTCCTGTTGTGAACAGGTGTCTTTTATACTGATAAGTTAGAACAGTCACAATCCAAATTCCACTATGGTGAAGACCAAAGAGCTGTCAAAGGACAACAGAAACAAAATTGTGTCCCTGATAATCTCCCTCCATCGGGACCTACTGACTCACCCCGTGAAGTCAAAATGATCACATGAATGGTGAGAGAAAATCCCAGAACCACACAGGTACCTGGTGACTGACTGCAGAAATCCCAGAACCACACATGTACCTGGTGACTGACCTGCAGAAATCCCAGAACCACACAGGTACCTGGTGACTGACTGCAGAAATCCCAGAACCACACAGGTACCTGGTGACTGACTGCAGAAATCCCAGAACCACACATGTACCTGGTGACTGACCTGCAGAAATCCCAGAACCACACAGGTACCTGGTGACTGACCTGCAGAAATCCCAGAACCACACAGGTACCTGGTGACTGACTGCAGAAATCCCAGAACCACACAGGTACCTGGTGACTGACCTGCAGAAATCCCAGAACCACACAGGTACCTGGTGACTGAGTGCAGAAATCCCAGAACCACACAGGTACCTGGTGACTGACTGCAGAAATCCCAGAACCACACAGGTACCTGGTGACTGACTGCAGAAATCCCAGAACCACACATGTACCTGGTGACTGACCTGCAGAAATCCCAGAACCACACAGGTACCTGGTGACTGACCTGCAGAAATCCCAGAACCACACATGTACCTGGTGACTGACCTGCAGAAATCCCAGAACCACACAGGTACCTGGTGACTGACTGCAGAAATCCCAGAACCACACAGGTACCTGGTGACTGACTGCAGAAATCCCAGAACCACACATGTACCTGGTGACTGACCTGCAGAAATCCCAGAACCACACAGGTACCTGGTGACTGACCTGCAGAAATCCCAGAACCACACAGGTACCTGGTGACTGACTGCAGAAATCCCAGAACCAACAGGTACCTGGTGACTGACCTGCAGAAATCCCAGAACCACACAGGTACCTGGTGACTGAGTGCAGAAATCCCAGAACCACACATGTACCTGGTGACTGACCTGCAGAAATCCCAGAACCACACAGGTACCTGGTGACTGACTGCAGAAATCCCAGACCCAACAGGTACCTGGTGACTGACCTGCAGAAATCCCAGAACCACACAGGTACCTGGTGACTGAGTGCAGAAATCCCAGAACCACACATGTACCTGGTGACTGACCTGCAGAAATCCCAGACCCAACAGGTACCTAGTGACTGACTGCAGAAATCCCAGAACCACACATGTACCTGGTGACTGACTGCAGAAATCCCAGAACCACACAGGTACCTGGTGACTGACCTGCAGAAATCCCAGAACCACACAGGTACCTGGTGACTGACTGCAGAAATCCCAGAACCACACATGTACCTGGTGACTGACCTGCAGAAATCCCAGAACCACACAGGTACCTGGTGACTGACCTGCAGAAATCCCAGAACCACACAGGTACCTGGTGACTGACCTGCAGAAATCCCAGAACCACACAGGTACCTGGTGACTGACCTGCAGAAATCCCAGAACCACACAGGTACCTGGTGACTGACCTGCAGAAATCCCAGACCTGGTGACTGACCTGCAGAAATCCCAGACCCAACAGGTACCTAGTGACCTGCAGAAATCCCAGAACCACACGGGGACCTAGTGACCTGCAGAAATCCCAGAACCACACGGGGACCTAGTGACCTGCAGAAATCCCAGAACCACACGGGGACCTAGTGACCTGCAGAAACCCGAGAACCACACGGGAACCTAGTGACCTGCAGAAATCCCAGAACCACACGGGGACCTAGTGACCTGCAGAAACCCGAGAACCACACAGGGACCTAGTGACCTGCAGAAACCCCAGAACCACACGGGGACCTAGTGACCTGCAGAAACCCCAGAACCACACGAGGACCTAGTGACCACTAGAAATCCCAGAACCACACAGGGACCTAGTGACCTGCAGAAACCCCAGAACCACACAAGGACCTAGTGACCTGCAGAAATCCCAGAACCACACGGGGACCTAGTGACCTGCAGAAACCCCAGAACCACACAGGGACCTAGTGACCTGCAGAAACCCCAGAACCACACGGGGACCTAGTGACCTGCAGAAACCCCAGAACCACACGGGGACCTAGTGACCTGCAGAAACCCCAGAACCACACAGGGACCTAGTGACCTGCAGAAATCCCAGAACCACACAGGAACCTAGTGACCTGCAGAAATCCCAGAACCACACGGGGACCTAGTGACCTGCAGAAATCCCAGAACCACACAGGAACCTAGTGACCTGCAGAAACCCCAGAACCACACGAGGACCTAGTGACCACTAGAAATCCCAGAACCACACAGGGACCTAGTGACCTGCAGAAACCCCAGAACCACACAGGGACCTAGTGACCTGCAGAAACCCCAGAACCACACGGGGACCTAGTGACCTGCAGAAACCCCAGAACCACACAGGGACCTAGTGACCTGCAGAAATCCCAGAACCACACGGGGACCTAGTGACCTGCAGAAATCCCAGAACCACACAGGGACCTAGTGACCTGCAGAAATCCCAGAACCACACGGGGACCTAGTGACCTGCAGAAATCCCAGAACCACACAGGAACCTAGTGACCTGCAGAAACCCCAGAACCACACGAGGACCTAGTGACCACTAGAAATCCCAGAACCACACAGGGACCTAGTGACCTGCAGAAACCCCAGAACCACACAGGGACCTAGTGACCTGCAGAAACCCCAGAACCACACGGGGACCTAGTGACCTGCAGAAACCCCAGAACCACACAGGGACCTAGTGACCTGCAGAAATCCCAGAACCACACGGGGACCTAGTGACCTGCAGAAATCCCAGAACCACACAGGGACCTAGTGACCTGCAGAAATCCCAGAACCACACGGGGACCTAGTGACCTGCAGAAATCCCAGAACCACACGGGGACCTAGTGACCTGCAGAAACCCCAGAACCACACGGGACCCAGTGACCTGCAGAAATCCCAGAACCACATGGGGAACTAGTGACCTGCAGAAATCCCAGAACCACACGGGGACCTAGTGACCTGCAGAAATCCCAGAACCACACGGGACCTAGTGACCTGCAGAAATCCCAGAACCACACGGGGACCTAGTAACTGACCTGCAGAAAGCTGGGACAAGCGTATCAAAGGGCCAGGCATGTCCCTGGCTTAAACCAGTAAATATCCGTCCCGTATGAAGTTTGCTAGAGAACATTTGGATGTTCCAGAACAGTATTGGGAGAAGGTCAGATGGAACTAAAGTAGAAACACAACTCATCGGTGTTTGGAGGCGAGTGACTACTGAGCTGCACTGACTTATTGTGAAACACTGGGAGCATTTCCAGGTCCTGGCGTGGCCCCGCCATACTTCTGATCTTAACCCCTAGAAAACCTTTGGAGGGAGTTGAAAGTCTGTGTTTTCTGCATGCACGAATGGGCCAACATACCAGCAACCAGTGTGTACCTACCTTGTGCAGACTTACAGAAAACGTCATTGCCAACAAAGGATTGAGGGGAAATTTTGTTTTTGACCAAACTTATTTTCCACCAAAATTGGCAAATAAATTATTTTCCTTGATTTGTAGTCTCGTCTTGTCTCTCATGGTTGAGGTTCTACGTATTATGTCAAGTACCGGCCTCTCTCATACGTTTTCCCCCACTGTACTAGGGGTCGGTAAGGAATTGGTTTCTGCTTTGGGCATCAGCCATACAGGGTTTTTTGTCTTCCTAAGGATCAACAAGGTGTAACGTAGATTGGTGTAGGTTGGACTTGATGGACTTGTGTCGTTTTCTAACCTTATTTACTATGATGATGAAATCTTTGTAGTACAGTTTGGTGCAGTTACCTCCTGGAGAACATTCAGTTATTTATTATACCCCTCCACAATTGGGCAGATACTAGACCTTCTGCCTGCCTGATGTCTGGCTCTTCTCATGTAATGACCCATGTACCAGTATCTGCTCCACGATCTTGGGAGACGCTTCACTTGTCATCATGGATGAGCTGGACTTGTGCCACCTGAATGGGTTTATGACGGCAGTGTTGTTAAGCGCACAACCCAGACAAGGGAGAAGAGAGGAATTGGGCTAGACAAGGAAACCACCTATATGGACATTATTAGGGGAAATCTTCGTCTTGCTGGACATGAAGGACACAAAGAGTTAGGAAGCAGTGCATACAAAACGGGAGGAAATTGTGGAGCCCCTTGTGACAAGGGACATTAGATACTTTTGTCTTGGCGCCATTCGATAAAGATGCTTTGACTGGTATTCTGGACTGAGCAGCTGGCCCAGACCAAAATTCAGAGTCCTCCGGTATCCCAAGGAAGATCCCAAGGAAGTTAATGTAAGGGAGAAAACACAAGTAAAACATCCTGGCAGCTGAAGTGGAGCTCTCCATGATCCAAGGAAGATCCCATGTGAGAAGTGAGCAGTAGTGGAACGTTAGTTATTGGCTATGGCCGCGAAAGGCCTTGAGATGGAGACATTCCCACTGCCCAAAAGTTCAGAATCCATTTTCTGTTGTAATGGGTTTGTCCACTTTTATCAAATTATTGATAATGTTTGTGTCATTTTTCAATACATTTTCCAATACACTTTCTGTATCAATCCATCATGGTGTTCCACGTCTCTGCTTTGTGTCCTTCTATAGAAGCTTCTCAGTGGACAGAAATCTGTGCCTGGTCATGTGATGGACACGTAGGTGCATGAGACATGAGTATCACAGAGAGTAATCAGAACCCTGTGACTTCATGTGACCATGGACACAAGGCCAAAGGGTCTGTCCTGGTGTTCACGGTCCCTCCGATGTTACCTGTGGGAAGGTTCCTCAGGTTCTCCTCTGCCAGGGCCAGGGTAGCTGCACACCACTTTGCCAATGACTTGCTTCTTCTCCGCCATTGGTGAGGTACGATACCGCACAGCATTCAGTATTGTCGTAGGGGAAGCGACTGAGTAAAGTTCTCAATGGCACATTTTCCCTGGGTGCTTCTTCTATCGAGTCCTTAAGCATTCATGGCTTTGTATACCGAAGGGTATGGATGATGGATGGAAGTCTACAGGGCTGATCTCTGTCTCAGGAGTTTTTGAAGCATTAGATAGTTGTGTACGAGAAGTCACCAAACCTGGTTCCAAGAATGAATCCATGGAAAATGAAGATAATTAGGACTCAATACTATATTTGCTCGGTCGTTATGTAGTAATTGAGAGTCTTAGGAGATTACAGCAGGTGGACTGGGAGATCTTCTCTCATTACCTGGTTGCATTGGTTATGACCATTTCTCCATGGTTTTATCTTTTTCACTGTTAAACCAAGTGAAACCCTGGACATTATCCACACTGGATGCAGAAAGCCACCGCATCTCCAGCGATCCGTCATCAGATGAGGACTATAGACTCCAAGGACTAAGATGCATCTTCTTCCCCGGACAATTACTGGACACCTGAAACAACGAACAGAAAGTCATCCTCAATAACGAGACAAATCTCAGCTCCTGATAGTACGATAGCACATACCTGGTACGTGACCTGCCAACATACATACACACGGAGAGAGGGCAGTGATGCTGAGGAGCAGATTCATTGTGTCTTCCACGTAACAGGACAAGATACCAGCGTAATCTTGGTCAGGAGCGGAGAATATCCAGGACGTAACATAAAGTGTATATCACATAACATAAACACCCATCGATGTCATTGTACAATTACACAACAGATTATATACATGGGGCTATAACAGAATACAACCCGGTCCTGTAGAAAATAAGCCCTCATATAACTACAGGGACAGCAATTGGTTTACCACTAACCACCTCAAAAGAAAAACCACAAACAAATGTCTGCTGCCAAAATTTGTGTTGTGTTCAGGGATCCAAATATCACTACAGGAATATAACTACTATAATACTGCTCCCTATGTACAGGGATATAACTACTATAATACTGCCCCCTATGTACAAGAATATAACTACTATAATACTGCCCCCTATGTACAAGAATATAACTACTATAATACTGCCCCCTATGTACAGGAATATAACTACTATAATACTGCCCCCTATGTACAGGAATATAACTACTATAATACTGCCCCCTATGTACAAGAATATAACTACTATAATACTGCCCCCTATGTACAAGAATATAACTACTATAATACTGCCCCCTATGTACAGGAATATAACTACTATAATACTGCCCCCTATGTACAAGAATATAACTACTATAATACTGCCCCCTATGTACAAGAATATAACTACTATAATACTGCCCCCTATGTACAAGAATATAACTACTATAATACTGCCCCCTATGTACAAGAATATAACTACTATAATACTGCCCCCTATGTATAAGAATATAACTACTATAATACTGCCCCCTATGTACAGGAATATAACTACTATAATACTGCCCCTATGTACAGGAATATAACTACTATAATACCGCCTCCTATGTACAAGAATATAACTACTATAATACCGCCCCCTCTGTACAAGAATATAACTACTATAATACCGCCCCCTCTGTACAAGAATATAACTACTATAATACCGCCCCCTATGTACAAGAATATAACTACTATAATACCGCCCCCTATGTACAAGAATATAACTACTATAATACCGCCCCCTATGTACAAGAATATAACTACTATAATACCGCCCCCTATGTACAAGAATATAACTACTATAATACCGCCCCCTCTGTACAGGAATATAACTACTATAATACTGCCCCCTCTGTACAAGAATATAACTACTATAATACCGCCCCCTATGTACAAGAATATAACTACTATAATACCGCCCCCTATGTACAAGAATATAACTACTATAATACCGCCCCCTATGTACAAGAATATAACTACTATAATACCGCCCCCTATGTACAGGAATATAACTACTATAATACTGCCCTCTATGTACAAGAATATAACTACTATAATACTGCCCCCTATGTACAGGAATATAACTACTATAATACTGCCCCCTATGTACAAGAATATAACTACTATAATACTGCCCCCTATGTACAAGAATATAACTACTATAATACTGCCCCCTATGTACAAGAATATAACTACTATAATACTGCCTCCTATGTACAAGAATATAACTACTATAATACTGCCCCCTCTGTACAAGAATATAACTACTATAATACCGCCCCCTCTGTACAAGAATATAACTACTATAATACCGCCCCCTATGTACAAGAATATAACTACTATAATACCGCCCCCTATGTACAAGAATATAACTACTATAATACTGCCCCAATGTACAAGAATATAACTACTATAATACCGCCCCCTATGTACAGGAATATAACTACTATAATACTGCCCCCTCTGTACAAGAATATAACTACTATAATACTGCCCCCTATGTACAAGAATATAACTACTATAATACTGCCCCCTATGTACAGGAATATAACTACTATAATACTGCCCCCTATGTACAGGAATATAACTACTATAATACTGCCCTCCATGTACAAGAATATAACTACTATAATACTGCCCCCTATGTACAAGAATATAACTACTATAATACTGCCCCCTATGTACAAGAATATAACTACTATAATACTGTCCCCTATGTACAAGAATATAACTACTATAATACTGCCCCCTATGTACAGGAATATAACTACTATAATACTGTCCCCTATGTACAAGAATATAACTACTATAATACTGCCCCCTATGTACAAGAATATAACTACTATAATACTGCCCCCTATAGAAAAGTACAGAATTATCTATGGGATACAATGAGGACACAGTGTTGCAGGTTTCGGGGATCAGTGATCGCCTCTTGTGATGGTTTATTTGGATTTGCTCAGAGCAAAATAATAAAACAAAAAAAAATTATAAAACTGCTATAATATCTTTTTGTGAATTATGAAATTTCGTTTGAATCAGGAAAGAGAAAATGTTTCAGCAAATTTAAGAACAATTATTATTTTTTTCCCAAAAGCAGCTGATGCAAAAACCTGATTGAAGTAACGGTAACACTGACACGACATGACATACAGGGGGCGCCATTTCTAGGTTAGGTTTATTGTGCGCTCACACGGTACAATCAGCTCTTCATTCAGGACGTCCCGGGTGGGGAGGGTCGGGGGGGAAAAAGATCATTTTTAGGGTCTTAGCTCCACCCCATTGTCTCATCTGCTGCCAATTATAAGTGCCCAAAGTTTTAAAGGGGAGGGGAAAAGGGGGAGGAGTAGAAACAAAAACGGCAGCTTCTCGTTTTAGTCCATATGGAGTCAGATAAACACATGATCCAACATTTATAGTCACGACACAGGTGAAGACACGAAGAATGTAAACTTTTACCTCATAAAAACAACAACAAAAAAAAATCCAGAATTTTTTTTTTCCTTCATCAAATCCAATCCAAAAAATTTTCTCCCCCCGATCGTCGTGCACGGTCGGCCGGATTCACTCCACGACACCCAACGGGTAACACGGATAACGTCCTCTCTCCTGGGTGCGGGAATCTGAGGCGATTATGGTCACAAATTTTTGTTTTAATTTTTTAAGGCCGCGATTTTTGTTTGCTACAAAAAAAATGCTCCGAAAAAAAAAAAAACTTAGAAAAAAAAAAAAAAAAAATGGAGGATATCCGGCAACCAGACACACGACATCTCCTCCGCAAGACAGGGGGAAGGAAAGAATCCTAAAAATTTGTGTTTTTTGGGAATTTTTTATGACCCCACCAGAAAAACGAAAAAAAAAAAACAAAACAAAAAAATAAAACATTGCACAAAAAGTTACAAATACACAACACAGTTTGACTGAAATTTTTAAATGCTGTCGTGGGGCGGGGCTGGGGGGGGGTCGGGACGCTGTAAAAAAAACAAAAAAAAAAAAACATTTGCATTGGATGCCAGTACACGTGTAGAAGTCCTTTAAAGGGACGGTGGTGTCCGCTCTATATATATCTATATATGTACATAAATATATACTGTCAGGATATAGGCGCGGTATGAAGCGCTCGATGGCCGCGCGTCTCCGCCCACACAGTGCTCACCTCATACAATTATATAGCTCCGCCTTCTTTTTTTTTTTTTTCCATAATTTTTAATTATATATCAAAAAAAGAAAAAAAAAAATTATTGTGGGTGAGGGAGGGGTCGGTAGTGATCGGCCGCCATGTTTGCACATCGCGATTCCTTCCTCCCGGTCACAGGGAGCTCTGCACTATTAAGTTTCGTAGCAGTTTCTGGCGGCCGATCTCATAGTCTTCCTCGTCCACGTTGACCAGTAGTTTGATGGCCTCGTGGCCCACCGCCTGCTTGAGCGAGTCCGTGATAAAGACGCCCTTGAGCGCCTCCAGCAGCGAGCCATTGATGTAGTCGCGCCAGAAGGCGTCCAGGTAGGTGAGCTCCGAGAATTTGATGTCGCAGATAATGGAGCCAAGGTCCCGTGATTTTAAGATGGTGTTGGCCTGGTTGAAACGTTCAAACTGCCGCTCTAAAGGGTCCTGCTTGTTGGAGAAGACGTTGCCTTGAAGAGCCGTCTCGTGCTGGCAGTACTCCGCTCGTACCCGCAGCCGGATGTCTGGGAGGGGGGCGGGAGGACAAGAAGGCGGGGTTAATACCATTCAACCAATAAAAGACCGGAGAGCAGAATTGTGAGCGCAGCTCTGGAGGGTGGTCACTACTCACCACACGTCTGTTTCTCCTTGGGGTCGGGTGTGATGGATTTCCTCCTCTTCCTCTGACTACTGAGGGGTGGTCGCCCCCGGCCAGGCCTCTTTGTGCAGATCTGGGGTCCGGAGGGGGAGGAGCAGACCATAGGATGGTGCGGCGTTGCTGAGGATGGGGGGTTAATAGACAAAGAGTTAGGAGACAGGATAAAGGGGCGGAGCAATCCCTGAGACCGGGTGACAATGACGCGTCTTACCAGCTGTGCGCGGCTGTTCAGAGCCCGGGTCGGAGCCGCTGTGCGTTCGCGGCGTGACGTAGTGAATGGAGGTCTCCTCGAGGTATTTGTCTACAAGATCCGGGCAAACTGCAAAACACCAGAGGTGGTGGAGGAGGTCACAAATCCGACAGCGTGGTGACCGTACAGGCCACCAGAGAATACAAGTCTATCACAAATATTCCCCCCTCCCCTCTGACTACGACTGCTCACACCAGAGATATAACAAATGGAACCCCTCCCTCTCAATGGACCGATCCATTTTCCTGGTAGAGAGGTATAAAATAATGGGCTGCACCATGATGAATACAGGGGGTGAGGGTCCACCTGAAGAACTCACCAGCCTTCCTCCTCTTCAGCGTGACGTAGGGGAGCAGGTCGTGTCTGGTGATGATCCTCAATAGCTGTAGCACCTGTCGAAAGTTAGTCTCGTCACAGCGGCCCTGTCTCTCCAGGGCGAGCAGGAAGTCCCGGCCGCTGCGGATCATACCCCTCTCATAGTCATCAATAACGTCCACAAAAAGGAAGGAGAGGACCCTGACATCGCGGTGCGTCAGGTGAGTGCCCACTATGTCAAACATCCGGTGCAGGCTGTACAGTCCGTGCTCCCGGTCAAACTCCTCCTCAGACCAGGCCTCCTCCCAGCTCCGCTTCTGGTGGGCCATCGCCGCAACGTCCAGGGCTGGGGGCTCTCCTCCTCCACCGCTCCACCTGCTGCCGACACAAGGAGATACCAATGTCCTCTCTACAACGGGGGGAAGAGAGAATGACCACATCAGTATAAGACCCCAAACATATGTGTAACCGCAGGGGTGGGGCCTCTTCCGTCATGTCCCGCTATAGCCAACTTGCATTTCATGCCGTCACCTGCAGTACCACCTCTCACCACTGGCAGAAGCAAAGGCTTCCATTAGAAGTGACGCAACAGCGCCCCCATCCTGCTACATAAGCCATGACTTGTGCCCCAGGATGACCACACGCCTCTGCTGAAATACTTTGTGCTGCGCAGACTCAAGTGTTAGTCAATGATCCACCACAAGAATGGCACAGTCCTGAAACACTCTGCGCTGCTGTGACCACTGGACTTGGGTAGTCTAGCTTCTGGAGCACAGGACTCAAAGTGCAGGTTGTGAGCTCCATTATTAAGTGCCGTACATTGCTACAAAGCTCAAAGCCCAAGTCGCAAAGCTCAGCTAAGATGTCCCATGGCTCAAAAGAACCGGGTACTGGGGGGTATTGGGGGTGCGAGGCAGGGGGGGCGGTAAGCAGGGGCACAGCACATCTCCATATAGAGCTGGTGGGGGGGCTGGGGACAGGGCAGGCTGGGTGCTATGGCAGGGGCTATATACAGGGGGCAGGACATGCTGGGTGCTATGGCAGGGGCTATACACAGGGGGCAGGGCATGCTGGGTGCTATGGCAGGGGCTATACACAGGGGGCAGGGCATGCCGGGTGCTATGGCAGGGGCTATACACAGGGGGCAGGGCATGCCGGGTGCTATGGCAGGGGCTATACACAGGGGGCAGGGCATGCCGGGTGCTATGGCAGGGGCTATACACAGGGGGCAGGGCATGCCGGGTGCTATGGCAGGGGCTATACACAGGGGGCAGGGCATGCCGGGTGCTATGGCAGGGGCTATACACAGGGGGCAGGGCATGCCGGGTGCTATGGCAGGGGCTATACACAGGGGGCAGGGCATGCCGGGTGCTATGGCAGGGGCTATACACAGGGGGCAGGGCATGCCGGGTGCTATGGCAGGGGCTATACACAGGGGGCAGGGCATGCCGGGTGCTATGGTAGGGGCTATACACAGGGGGCAGGGCATGCTGGGTGCTATGGCAGGGGCTATACACAGGGGGCAGGGCAGGCTGGGTGCTATGGCAGGGGCTATACACAGGGGGCAGGGCATGCCGGGTGCTATGGCAGGGGCTATACACAGGGGGCAGGGCATGCTGGGTGCTATGGTAGGGGCTATACACAGGGGGCAGGGCATGCTGGGTGCTATAACAGGGGCTATACACAGGGGGCAGGGCATGCCGGGTGCTATGGCAGGGGCTATACACAGGGGGCAGGGCATGCCGGGTGCTATGGCAGGGGCTATACACAGGGGGCAGGGCATGCTGGGTGCTATGGCAGGGGCTATACACAGGGGGCAGGGCAGGCTGGGTGCTATGGCAGGGGCTATACACAGGGGGCAGGGCATGCCGGGTGCTATGGCAGGGGCTATACACAGGGGGCAGGGCATGCTGGGTGCTATGGCAGGGGCTATACACAGGGGGCAGGGCATGCTGGGTGCTATGGCAGGGGCTATACACAGGGGGCAGGGCATGCTGGGTGCTATGGCAGGGGCTATACACAGGGGGCAGGGCATGCTGGGTGCTATGGCAGGGGCTATACACAGGGGGCAGGGCATGCTGGGTGCTATGGCAGGGGCTATACACAGGGGGCAGGGCATGCTGGGTGCTATGGCAGGGGCTATACACAGGGGGCAGGGCATGCTGGGTGCTATGGCAGGGGCTATACTCTGGGCCCAGGCCCTGGGAGGAGAAGGGAGCACCAGGCCCGGACATGGCCGCTGTCTCTTACCCTCCGGCGCCTCCTCACAATGACACCTGCACCGCCTCCTCTGTGCTCTCAGGACGGAGCAGCCATTACGGAGCCGTCAGCTTCTCTATCAGCAGCAGCTCGGGGAAGACGGGAACATCCGGGCACCGCTGCCGTTGGAAGAGGAGGAGCTCAGTCGGGGATTGGTCCTTGTTACTTTCCATAGCTCGGCTTCAGTCCCATAGCAAACAATGACAGAAGGAAGACATCTTAACTGTGGGCGACGTTGACGCACGTTCAGGGAGTGTGTATGCGGCTTCACCGCCTTTACTCTGAATGTAGCGGCAGCCATATTGGAAGTGGGCAGCCTGGCACCGTATGGACTGTACTAGAAATATGACGAAAGGTTCAGATACTGCTGACTGACAGCAGTGTGTCCTCACAGGGCTTCCGTACTAACATGCAGAAACTGGACTGTTACCTATAGCAACCTGCTCATATCTTGGGTGTCACAGTCATTAGTGTCCCCTCATCTCCCCCTGTGTCACAGTCATTGGTGTCCCCTCATCTCCCCTGTGTCATAGTCATTAGTGTCCCCTCATCTCCCCCTGTGTCACAGTCATTAGTGTCCCCTCATCTCCCCCTGTGTCACAGTCATTAATGTCCCCTCATCTCCCCCTGTGTCACAGTCATTAATGTCCCCTCATCTCCCCCTGTGTCACAGTCATTAATGTCCCCTCATCTCCCCTGTGTCACAGTCATTAGTGTCCTCTCATCTCCCCCTGTGTCACAGTCATTAGTGTCCCCTCATCTCCCCCTGTGTCACCGTCATTAGTGTCCCCTCATCTCCCCCTGTGTCACAGTCACTAGTGTCCCCTCATCTCCCCCCTGTGTCACAGTCACTAGTGTCCCCTCATCTCCCCCCTGTGTCACAGTCATAAGTGTCCCCTCATCTCCCCCTGTGTCACATTCATTAATGTCCCCTCATCTCCCCCTGTGTCACAGTCATTAATGTCCCCTCATCTCCCCCGTGTCACAGTCATTAGTGTCCCCTCATCTCCCCCCGTGTCACAGTTATTAGTGTCCCCTCATCTCCCCCTGTGTCACAGTCATTAGTGTCCCCTCATCTCCCCCTGTGTCACAGTCATTAGTGTCCCCTCATCTCCCCCTGTGTCACAGTCATTAGTGTCCCCTTTATCTCCCCGTGTCACAGTCATTAGTGTCCCCTCATCTCCCCCTGTGTTACATTCATTAGTGTCCTCTCATCTCCTCCCTCTGTCACAGTCTTTAGTGTCCCCTCATCTCCCCCTGTGTCACAGTCATTAGTGTCCCCTCATCTCCCCCTGTGTCAGAGTCATTAGTGTCCCCTCATCTCCTCCTGTGTCACAGTCATTAATGTCCCCTCATCTCCCACTGTGTCACAGTCATTAGTGTCCCCTTTATCTCCCCGTGTCACAGTCATTAGTGTCCCCTCATCTCCCGTGTGTCACAGTCATTAGTGTCCCCTCATCTTCCCCTGTGTCACAGTCATTAGTGTCCCCTCATCTCCCCCTGTGTCACAGTCATTAGTGTCCCCTCATCTCCCCCTGTGTCACAGTCATTAGTGTCCCCTCATCTCCCCCTGTGTCACAGTCATTAGTGTCCCCTCATCTCCCTGTGTCACAGTCATTAGTGTCCCCTTTATCTCCCCGTGTCACAGTCATTAGTGTCCCCTCATCTCCCGTGTGTCACAGTCATTAGTGTCCCCTCATCTCCCCCTGTGTCACAGTCATTAGTGTCCCCTCATCTCCCCCTGTGTCACAGTCATTAGTGTCCCCTCATCTCCCCCTGTGTCACAGTCATTAGTGTCCCCTCATCTCCCCCTGTGTCAGTCATTAGTGTCCCCTCATCTCCTCCTGTGTCACAGTCATTAGTGTCCCCTCATCTCCCCGTGTGTCACAGTCATTAGTGTCCCCTTTATCTCCCCGTGTCACAGTCATTAGTGTCCCCTCATCTCCCGTGTGTCACAGTCATTAGTGTCCCCTCATCTCCCCCTGTGTCACAGTCATTAGTGTCCCCTCATCTCCCCCTGTGTCAGTCATTAGTGTCCCCTCATCTCCCCCTGTGTCAGTCATTAGTGTCCCCTCATCTCCCCCTGTGTCACAGTCATTAGTGTCCCCTCATCTCCCCCCTGTGTCACAGTCATTAGTGTCCCCTCATCTCCCCCTGTGTCACAGTCATTAGTGTCCCCTCATCTCCCTCTGTGTCACAGTCATTAGTGTCCCCTCATCTCCTCCCTGTGTCACAGTCATTAGTGTCCCCTCATCTCCCTGTGTGTCACAGTCATTAGTGTCCCCTCATCTCCCCCTGTATCACAGTCATTAATGTCCTCTCATCTCCCTGTGTGTCACAGTCATTAGTGTCCCCTCATCTCCCCCCTGTCACAGTCATTAGTGTCCCCTCATCTCCCCCTGTGTCACAGTCATTAGTGTCCCCTCATCTCCCCGTGTGTCACAGTCATTAGTGTCCCCTCATCTCCCTGTGTCACAGTCATTAGTGTCCCCTCATCTCCCTGTGTCACAGTCATTAGTGTCCCCTCATCTCCCTGTGTGTCACAGTCATTAGTGTCCCCTCATCTCCCCCTGTATCACAGTCATTAATGTCCTCTCATCTCCCTGTGTGTCACAGTCATTAGTGTCCCTTCATCTCCCCCTGTGTCACAGTCACTAGTGTCCCCTCATCTCCCCCTGTGTCACAGTCATTAGTGTCCCATGTCCCCCTGTGTCACAGTCATTAGTGTCCCCTCATCTCCCCCCTGTGTCAGTCATTAGTGTCCCCTCATCTTCCCCCTGTGTCACAGTCATTAGTCCCCCCTCATCTCCCCCTGTGTCACAGTCATTAGTGTCCCCTCATCTCCCCCTGTGTCACAGTCATTAGTGTCCCCTCATCTCCCCCTGTGTCACAGTTATTAGTGTCCCCTCATCTCCCCCTGTGTCACAGTCATTAGTGTCCCCTCATCTCCCCCTGTGTCAGAGTCATTAGTGTCCCCTCATCTCCTCCTGTGTCACAGTCATTAATGTCCCCTCATCTCCCCCTGTGTCACAGTCATTAGTGTCCCCTTTATCTCCCCGTGTCACAGTCATTAGTGTCCCCTCATCTCCCGTGTGTCACAGTCATTAGTGTCCCCTTTATCTCCCCGTGTCACAGTCATTAGTGTCCCCTCATCTCCCCCTGTGTTACAGTCATTAGTGTCCCCTCATCTCCCCCTGTGTCACAGTGATTAGTGTCCCCTCATCTCCCCCTGTGTCACAGTCATTAGTGTCCCCTCATCTCCCCCTGTGTCACAGTCATTAGTGTCCCCTCATCTCCTCCTGTGTCACAGTCATTAGTGTCCCCTCATCTCCTCCTGTGTCAGAGTCATTAGTGTCCCCTCATCTCCCCCCGTGTCACAGTCATTAGTGTCCCCTCATCTCCCCCTGTGTCACAGTCATTAGTGTCCCCTCATCTCCCCGTGTGTCACAGTCATTAGTGTCCCCTCATCTCCCCCTGTGTCACAGTCATTAGTGTCCCCTCATCTCCTCCCTGTGTCACAGTCATTAGTGTCCCCTCATCTCCCCCCGTGTCACAGTCATTAGTGTCCCCTCATCTTCTCCTGTGTCACAGTCATTAGTGTCCCCTCATCTCTCCCTGTGTCACAGTCATTAGTGTCCCCTCATCTCCCCCTGTGTCACAGTCATTAGTGTCCCCTCATCTCCCCCTGTGTCACAGTCATTAGTGTCCCCTCATCTCCCCCTGTGTCACAGTCATTAGTGTCCCCTCATCTCCCCCTGTGTCAGTCATTAGTGTCCCCTCATCTCCCCCTGTGTCACAGTCATTAGTGTCCCCTCATCTCCCCCCTGTGTCACAGTCATTAGTGTCCCCTCATCTCCCCCCTGTGTCACAGTCATTAGTGTCCCCTCATCTCTCCCTGTGTCACAGTCATTAGTGTCCCATCATCTCCCCCTGTGTCACAGTCATTAGTGTCCCCTCATCTCCCCCTGTGTCACAGTCATTAGTGTCCCCTCATCTTCTCCTGTGTCACAGTCATTAGTGTCCCCTCATCTCCCCCCTGTGTCACAGTCATTAGTGTCCCCTCATCTCCCCCTGTGTCACAGTCATTAGTGTCCCCTCATCTCCTCCTGTGTCACAGTCATTAGTGTCCCCTCATCTCCCCCTGTGTCACAGTCATTAGTGTCCCCTCATCTCCCCCTGTGTCACAGTCATTAGTGTCCCCTCATCTCCCCCTGTGTCAGTGATTAGTGTCCCCTCATCTCCTCCTGTGTCACAGTCATTAGTGTCCCCTCATCTCCTCCTGTGTCACAGTCATTAGTGTCCCCTCATCTCCCCCTGTGTCACAGTCATTAGTGTCCCCTCATCTCCCCCTGTGTCACAGTCATTAGTGTCCCCTCAGCTCTAGTACAGCCAGTGCTTGTGTTGTGGCTCTCGTTCTCATTTTGTTTTTCATATGAGATTTGTCAATTCATTCAAACAGCTGCACAAACACAATGGGGCGGGGAGAGGGACAGGGGGCAGGAGGGTTTGGGGTTTTGCATGGGCCTCAGTGTTGTACAATGGAAAATGCTGATGCAGTATAACAAGAGATCCGCCAGAGTTCAGCAGTCTACCCCTATACAGACCCCAAACTACCCTTTTATCAAATAAGGTCCTTTAAAAATCCAGGCCAAACCTCAGACTACCTCTTTACAAACCACTCCCCTCATGTCATCCCCACCCCTGCTCCAGGTGGCGCTGCAGGCTACCAACTTTTTTTTATACATTTTTATCCTATTTCTACCACCACCTTGTGGTTGTTTATGGTATTACACAATATTGCACCATGTGCTCCCCCTGCACAGGGGTTTTATACTCCCCCTGGTCAGGTGGTAGCACCTCTCCAATCACACTCCAGCTTACAATACAGCCACATCATTGGCCTGCGCCGGGCAGTGTGAATGCAGCCTTAGGCCAGGTTCACACGCAGGTTTAACAGATCAATAACAAATCCCATTGACATCAGTGTAGATTCTATGTCATCCGTTATGTTCTGTTTGCAGGGATCCGGCGTCCAGGAAAAAATGGCGGAAGCTGCAGTTCTTTTCCTCACACAGATGAATAACATTTACATCGATGGCAATGATACGTTAAACCTCCGCTCTTTACCTGGAGGTAAGGACCAGAGATTGTGAGCGCCACCAGGAGGACAGTGTGAACTGCGTCTTCTATAACCTCATCAGGATGCGCCACTTCTGCTAATCACAGCATTGATCACAGTCTGCCACTAGGGGGAGCTCTCTACATACACTGCACAAAATGTATGCAGCTCCCCCCCCCCCCCTGCACAATGGTCACTGCTAATAATAGTCTGCAGATATATCACTATGTATGAGGTGTGATAATCTGCAGAATATAATATGTAATAATATATAATGTACCTGGATGTAGTAACTGGCGCTCCACTGTATCTAATATAGCAACAGTGCCTCCACAGCAGCCAATATAGTGACAGTGCCCCCACAGCAGCCAATGTAGTGACAGTGCCCTCACAGCAGCCACCATGGTGACAGTGCCTCCACAGCAGCCAATGTAGTGACAGTGCCCCCACAGCAGCCACCATAGTGACAGTGCCCCCACAGCAGCCACCATAGTGACAGTGCCCCTACAGCAGCCAGCATAGTGACAGTGCCCCCGCAGCAGCCACTATAGTGACAGTGCCTCCACAGCAGCCACCATGGTGACAGTGCCCCCAGAGCAGCCAATGTAGTGACAGTGCCCCCAGAGCAGCCACCATGGTGACAGTGCCCCGACAGCAGCCACCATGGTGACAGTGCCCCCACAGCAGCCACCATAGTGACAGTGCCCCCACAGCAGCCACCATAGTGACAGTGCCCCCACAGCAGCCACCATAGTGACAGTGCCCCCACAGCAGCCACCATAGTGACAGTGCCCCCACAGCAGCCACCATAGTGACAGTGCCTCCACAGCAGCCAGCATAGTGACAGTGCCCCGACAGCAGCCACCATAGTGACAGTGCCTCCACAGCAGCCAGCATAGTGACAGTGACCCCACAGCAGCCACTATAGTGATAATGCCTCCACAGCAGCCAATATAGTGACAGTGCCCCCACAGCAGCCAATGTAGTGACAGTGCCCCCACAGCAGCCACCATGGTGACAGTGCCCCCACAGCAGCCACCATGGTGACAGTGCCCCCACAGCAGCCACCATGGTGACAGTGCCCCCACAGCAGTCACCATGGTGACAGTGCCCCCACAGCAGCCACCATGGTGACAGTGCCCCCACAGCAGCCACCATGGTGACAGTGCCCCCACAGCAGCCACCATAGTGACAGTGCCCCCACAGCAGCCACCATAGTGACAGTGCCCCCACAGCAGCCACCATAGTGACAGTGCCCCCACAGCAGCCACCATAGTGACAGTGCCTCCACAGCAGCCACCATAGTGACAGTACCTCCACAGCAGCCAGCATAGTGACAGTGCCCCCACAGCAGCCACTATAGTGACAGTGCCCCCACAGCATCCACTATAGTGACAGTGCCCCCACAGCAGCCAGCATAGTAACAGTGCCTCCACAGCAGCCACCATGGTAACAGTGCCTCCACAGCAGCCACCATAGTGACAGTGCCTCCACAGCAGCCAGCATAGTAACAGTGCCTCCACAACAGCCACCATAGTAACAGTGCCTCCACAGCAGCCACCATGGTAACAGTGCCTCTACAGCAGCCACCATGGTAACAGTGCCTCCACAGCAGCCACCATGGTAACAGTGCCTCCACAGCAGCCACTACAGTGACAGTGCCTCCACAGCAGCCAATATAGAATCAGTGCCCCCACAGCAGCCAATATACTGACAGTGCCTCCACAGCAGCCACTATAGTGACAGTACCTCCACAGCAGCCACCATAGTAACAGTGCCTCCACAGCAGCCACCATGGTAACAGTGCCTCCACAGCAGCCACCATGGTAACAGTGCCTCCACAGCAGCCACCATGGTAAAAGTGTCTCCACAGCAGCCACCATGGTAACAGTGCCTCCACAGCAGCCACTACAGTGACAGTGCCTCCACAGCAGCCACTATAGTGACAGTGCCCCCACAGCAGCCCCCATAGTAACAGTGCCTCCACAGCAGCCACCATAGTAACAGTGCCTCCACAGCAGCCACCATGGTAACAATGCCTCCACAGCAGCCACCATGGTAACAGTGTCTCCACAGCAGCCACCATGGTAACAGTGCCTCCACAGCAGCCACTACAGTGACAGTGCCCCCACAGCAGCCAGTATAGTGACAGTGCCTCCACAGCAGCCACTATAGTGACAGTGCCTCCACAGCAGCCACTATAGTGACAGTGCCCCCACAGCAGCCACCATAGTAACAGTGCCTCCACAGCAGCCACCATAGTAACAGTGCCTCCACAGCAGCCACCATGGTAACAATGCCTCCACAGCAGCCACCATGGTAACAGTGCCTCCACAGCAGCCACCATGGTAACAGTGCCTCCACAGCAGCCAATATAGAATCCGTGCCCCCACAGCAGCCAATATAGTGACAGTGCCCCCACAGCAGCCAATATACTGACAGTGCCTCCACAGCAGCCACCATAGTGACAGTGCCTCCACAGTAGCCACCATAGTGACAGTGCCTCCACAGCAGCCACCATAGTGACAGTGCCTCCACAGCAGCCAGCATGGTAACAGTGCCTCCACAGCAGCCACCATGGTAACAATGCCTCCACAGCAGCCACCATGGTAACAGTGCCTCCACAGCAGCCACCATGGTAACAGTGCCTCCACAGCAGCCAACATGGTAACAGTGCCTCCACAGCAGCCACTACAGTGACAGTGCCTCCACAGCAGCCAATATAGAATCAGTGTCCCCACAGCAGCCAATATACTGACAGTGCCTCCACAGCAGCCACTATAGTGACAGTGCCTCCACAGCAGCCACTATAGTGACAGTGCCCCCACAGCAGCGACCATAGTAACAGTGCCTCCACAGCAGCCACTACAGTGACAGTGCCTCCATATATAAAGAAGCGGTATAACAGGAGATCCATGTGTGTGCAATGTCCATTCACAGTCCTTAATCTTTGGAGAATCTGCAGCTTCTCAAATGTTCTCCAACCAATTTTACTAAAATCACACTCGCAGTGCGTGCTGGCTAGAATATCTGTGCAAAGAAGAATAGAGGAACCTCCAGCCTCTAGATGTACAAAGAAGAATGGAGGAACCTCCAGCCTCTAGATGTACAAAGAAGAATGGGGGAACCTCCAGCCTCTAGATGTACAGAGAAGAATGGAGGAACCTCCAGCCTCTAGATGTACAAAGAAGAATGAGGGAACCTCCAGCCTCTAGATGTACAGAGAAGAATGGGGGAACCTCCAGCCTCTAGATTTACAAAGAAGAATGGAGGAACCTCCAGCCTCTAGATGTACAAAGAAGAATGGGGGAACCTCCAGCCTCTAGATGTACAAAGAAGAATGGGGGAACCTCCAGCCTCTAGATGTACAGAGAAGAATGGAGGAACCTCCAGCCTCTAGATGTACAAAGAAGAATGGAGGAACCTCCAGCCTCTAGATGTACAGAGAAGAATGGAGGAACCTCCAGCCTCTAGATGTACAAAGAAGAATGGAGGAACCTCCAGCCTCTAGATGTACAAAGAAGAATGGGGGAACCTCCAGCCTCTAGATGTACAGAGAAGAATGGAGGAACCTCCAGCCACTAGATGTACAAAGAAGAATGGAGGAACCTCCAGCCTCTAGATGTACAAAGAAGAATGGGGGAACCTCCAGCCTCTAGATGTACAAAGAAGAATGGAGGAACCTCCAGCCTCTAGATGTACAGAGAAGAATGGAGGAACCTCCAGCCTCTAGATGTACAAAGAAGAATGGAGGAACCTCCAGCCTCTAGATGTACAGAGAAGAATGGAGGAACCTCCAGCCTCTAGATGTACAGAGAAGAATGGAGGAACCTCCAGCCTCTAGATGTACAAAGAAGAATGAGGGAACCTCCAGCCTCTAGATGTACAAAGAAGAATGGAGGAACCTCCAGCCTCTAGATGTACAGAGAAGAATGGGGGAACCTCCAGCCTCTAGATGTACAAAGAAGAATGGGGGAACCACCAGCCTCTAGATGTACAAAGAAGAATGGGGGAACCTCCAGCCTCTAGATGTACAGAGAAGAATGGGGGAACCTCCAGCCTCTAGATGTACAAAGAAGAATGGGGGAACCACCAGCCTCTAGATGTACAAAGAAGAATGGGAGGAACCTCCAGCCTCTAGATGTACAAAGAAGAATGGGGGAACCTCCAGCCTCTAGATGTACAGAGAAGAATGGAGGAACCTCCAGCCTCTAGATGTACAAAGAAGAATGGGGGAACCTCCAGCCTCTAGATGTACAGAGAAGAATGAGAAGAATGGGGGAACCTCCAGCCTCTAGATGTACAAAGAAGAATGGAGGAACCTCCAGCCTCTAGATGTACAAAGAAGAAGGGGGGGAACCTCCAGCCTCTAGATGTACAAAGAAGAATGGAGGAACCTCCAGCCTCTAGATGTACAAAGAAGAATGGGAGGAACCTCCAGCCTCTAGATGTACAAAGAAGAATGGGAGGAACCTCCAGCCTCTAGATGTACAAAGAAGAATGGGGACCTCCAGCCTCTAGATGTACAGAGAAGAATGGGGGAACCTCCAGCCTCTAGATGTACAGAGAAGAATGGGGGAACCTCCAGCCTCTAGATGAACAGAGAAGAATGGGGGAACCTCCAGCCTCTAGATGTACAAAGAAGAACGGGGGAACCTCCAGCCTCTAGATGTACAAAGAAGAATGGAGGAACCTTCAGCCTCTAGATGTACAAAGAAGAATGGGGGAACCTCCAGCCTCTAGATGAACAGAGAAGAATGGGGGAACCTCCAGCCTCTAGATGTACAAAGAAGAATGGGGGAACCTCCAGCCTCTAGATGTACAGAGAAGAATGGAGGAACCTCCAGCCTCTAGATGTACAGAGAAGAATGGGGAGACCTCCAGCCTCTAGATGTACAGAGAAGAATGGGGGAACCTCCAGCCTCTAGATGTACAAAGAAGAATGGAGGAACCTCCAGCCTCTAGATGTACAGAGAAGAATGGAGGAACCTCCAGCCTCTAGATGTACAAAGGAGAATGGGGGGAACCTCCAGCCTCTAGATGTACAAAGAAGAATGGGGGAACATCCAGCCTCTAGATGTACAAAGAAGAATGGAGGAACCTCCAGCCTCTAGATGTACAAAGAAGAATGGAGGAACCTCCAGCCTCTAGATGTACAAAGGAGAATGGGGGGAACCTCCAGTCTCTAGATGTACAAAGAAGAATGGAGGAACCTCCAGCCTCTAGATGTACAAAGAAGAACGGGGGAACCTCCAGCCTCTAGATGTACAAAGAAGAATGGAGGAACCTTCAGCCTCTAGATGTACAGAGAAGAATGGGGGAACCTCCAGCCTCTAGATGAACAGAGAAGAATGGGGGGAACCTCCAGCATCTAGATGTACAAAGAAGAATGGGGGAACCTCCAGCCTCTAGATGTACAAAGAAGAATGGGGGGAACCTCCAGCCTCGAAATGTACAAAGAAGAATGGGGGAACCTCCAGCCTCTAGATGTACAAAGAAGAATGGGAGGAACCTCCAGATGTACAAAGAAGAATGGGGGAACCTCCAGCCTCTAGATCAGAGGTAGGGAACCTATGGCTCGGGAGCCAGATATGGCTCTTTTGTTGGCTGCATCTGGCTCTCAGACTTATCTTTAATAAATAGTGATGGCTGCTGTACCGGGGGACATGTGCTATGGCTACCTATCTAGTGGGAGTATGTGCTGTGGCTACCCATCTACTGGGGGTATGTGCTGGGGCTACCTATATACTGGGAAGCATGTGCTGTGGCTACCTATATACTGGGGGGTATGTTCTGTGGCTTCCTATTTACTGGGAGTATGTGCTGGAGCTACCTATCTACTGGGAGTATGTGCTGGGCCTACCTATCTTCTTGGGGGCATGTGCTGTGGCTACCTATATACTGGGGGGCATGTGCTGTGGCTACCTATTTACTTGGGGGCATGTTCTGTGACTTCCTATTTACTGGGAGTATGTGCTGGGGCTACCTATTTACTGGGGGTATGTGCTGGGGTTACCTATATACTGGGAGGCATGTGCTGTGACTACCTATCTCCTGGGAAGCATGTGCTGTGGCTACCTATATACTGGGGTGCATGAGCTGTGGCTACCTATTTACTTGGGGGCATGTGCTGTGGCATCCTATTTACTGGGAGTATGTGCTGTAGCTTCCTATCTACCGGGGGTATGTGCTGGGACTACCTATCTACTGGGAGGCATGTGGTGGGTGTCAGGATTTGGAGTAGTGAACCCCCTGGACCACCGCAGACAATGATGTAAGCAGACACCTGGGACCAGAATTTAAGTGGCACCCAGTCTTCACCAGAGCCCGCCGCAAAGCAGAATGGTCTTGCTACAGCGTGGTACAACCAGGTCATTCCACAGGTGCGACTTGTCCACGGTGCTACCAAGGTCAAGGTACAGGATCACTAGGCAGGCAACAGTGATGCGTGGTCGGGGATGGAGCAAGAGATCAGGGCTGGCAGTGAAGGAGCAGAATCAGGAACAGGTCCGGGGTCACAATGGGAGATCAACACTTGGGAAGGAAACACTGTGGAAAGCGTCCTCATAGGCATGAAGCACTAAGATCTGGGGGGAATGCTGGGAGCCGCCGGTCTATATAGGAACCCGAGAAGTGGGCAGCGCCAATGAGTGGTGCACTGGCCCTTTAAATCTGTTAGTGCCAGCATGCGCTGGCCAGCCGGGATGGGAGCCGGCAAGTGGTGAATTGAGTGAGCTCGGAAAGGGGCCACGGAGAGGGGCACGGGTGTGCCTGCGATCCAAAACCTAGATTACAGACCTATATGGGACTACCTATCTAATGGGGGGCATGTGCATATGGTTAGGCTCTAACGGAATAACATTTTAAAATATGTGGAGTTCATGGCTCTCTCAGCCAAAAAGGTTCCTGACCCCTGCTCTAGATGTACAGAGAAGAATGGGGGAACCTCCAGCCTCTAGATGTACAGAGAAGAATGGGGGAACCTCCAGCCTCTAGATGAACAGAGAAGAATGGGGGAACCTCCAGCCTCTAGATGTACAAAGAAGAACGGGGGAACCTCCAGCCTCTAGATGTACAAAGAAGAATGGAGGAACCTTCAGCCTCTAGATGTACAGAGAAGAATGGGGGAACCTCCAGCCTCTAGATGTACAAAGAAGAATGGAGGAACCTTCAGCCTCTAGATGTACAGAGAAGAATGGGGGAACCTCCAGCCTCTAGATGAACAGAGAATAATGGGGGGAACCTCCAGCATCTAGATGTACAAAGAAGAATGGGGGAACCTCCAGCCTCTAGATGTACAAAGAAGAATGGGGGGAACCTCCAGCCTCGAAATGTACAAAGAAGAATGGGGGAACCTCCAGCCTCTAGATGTACAAAGAAGAATGGGAGGAACCTCCAGATGTACAAAGAAGAATGGGGGAACCTCCAGCCTCTAGATGTACAGAGAAGAATGGGGGAACCTCCAGCCTCTAGATGTACAGAGAAGAATGGGGGAACCTCCAGCCTCTAGATGAACAGAGAAGAATGGGGGAACCTCCAGCCTCTAGATGTACAAAGAAGAACGGGGGAACCTCCAGCCTCTAGATGTACAAAGAAGAATGGAGGAACCTTCAGCCTCTAGATGTACAGAGAAGAATGGGGGAACCTCCAGCCTCTAGATGAACAGAGAAGAATGGGGGGAACCTCCAGCCTCTAGATGTACAGAGAAGAATGGAGGAACCTCCAGCCTCTAGATGTACAGAGAAGAATGGAGGAACCTCCAGCCTCTAGATGTACAAAGAAGAATGGGGGAACCTCCAGCCTCTAGATGTACAAAGAAGAATGGGGGGAACCTCCAGCCTCGAAATGTACAAAGAAGAATGGGGGAACCTCCAGCCTCTAGATGTACAAAGAAGAATGGAGGAACCTCCAGCCTCTAGATGTACAAAGGAGAATGGGGGGAACCTCCAGCCTCTAGATGTACAAAGAAGAATGGGGGAACCTCCAGCCTCTAGATGTACAAAGAAGAATGGGGGGAACCTCCAGCCTCTAGATGTACAAAGAAGAATTGAGGAACCTCCAGCCTCTAGATGTACAAAGAAGAATGGGGGAACCTCCAGCCTCTAGATGTACAAAGAAGAATGGGGGAACCTCCAGCCTCTAGATGTACAAAGAAGAATTGAGGAACCTCCAGCCTCTAGATGTACAAAGAAGAATGGGGGAACCTCCAGCCTCTAGATGTACAAAGAAGAATGGGGGAACCTCCAGCCTCTAGATGTACAAAGAAGAATGGAGGAACCTCCAGCCTCTAGATGTACAAAGAAGAATGGAGGAACCTCCAGCCTCTAGATGTACAAACAAGAATGGAGGAACCTCCAGCCTCTAGATGTACAAAGAAGAATGGAGGAACCTCCAGCCTCTAGATGTACAAAGAAGAATGGGGGGAACCTCCAGCCTCTAGATGTAAAGAGAAGAATGGGGGAACCTCCAGCCTCTAGATCAGTGGTTCTCAACCTGTGGGTCGGGACCCCAGCGGGGGTCGAACGACCAAAACCGGGGGTCGCCTAAAGCCATCAGAGCCGCAATTTTACTGTGTTTTTACTGCGAGTTGCATGGTTTGGGGTCACCACAGCATGAGGAACTGTATTGTGGGGTCACAGCATTAGAAAGGTTGAGAACCACTGCTCTAGATGTACAAAGAAGAATGGGGGAACCTCCAGCCTCTAGATGTACAAAGAAGAATGGGGGAACCTCCAGCCTCTAGATGTACAGAGAAGAATGGTGAACCTCCAGCCTCTAGATGTACAGAGAAGAATGGTGAGAAGTATTGACTGGATACTTTTGCACCCTCCTGTATCTGTTAGGTCAGTGTTGTATTAATCTGCAGCAGATATCTATGTATCTGGCAGTCGCTCTCGTTTCCTCGCACTGACCACTTCCTCTGAGGATGGAACAAGACGACAAAAATACATTATTTTCTCACATTCTGGTTGTTTGTAATAATCGTCTCCTGCACCAAAAATAATCCTCGTCATTAACCCTCCAAGTGCCAGAGATTTGAAGGTCTGCACCTCTGCATCCGGATCAGTGGAGAGACCTGTGCCCTTCCAGCTAGGAGTTGTAGTCCAGCAGAAGTTGATGTCGCACATGCTCCTCTCAATTCTACAGATGGACTCCTAAACTCGAGCCCCAACCCAAATAAAGAGGCCATTGCATGTAATCCATGTGTCTGCCACAGATGGCGTCACCCTTCTGTCATCCCTCCTCGTATTCTCAGAAGTAGTCTTGATGAAATTCCTTAATTTCTTAGAATCTTCTGCTATTATTTTGGAAAGTCCCAAAAAAAGAGGAAGGAGCTGACGATGTGCCTGCACCATGCGCATGTCACAATGGCGCCATACATGGGCAGATGGTTGGTGCTCAGGGCCTCAGCAGTTGTACGGTAGTGATGCTTCAGGAAAACAAACGCGGGAAATGTAGAAGTTCATGTGGCGCTGAGATTATTTGCGACACCATGCGACTGGTTCTGAGGTCATTTGTAGCATCCTATGTTCTATAATATATTTGTGTTTCTAGTAACATTTGCGGCTTTAGATACAGATGTGGTTAGAAGGTTATTTGCACCATTATACAACTTCACAGCGATACATGTCTTTCTAATTTGCATCATCATGTAACTTTACAATGAATGTGGTTCTGAGGTTATATCTATCATCATGCGTTGGACAATATATGTGTTTGTAATGTTATTTGGACATCATGTAACTTTATAAATAGATTTGGCTATAAATGTATTTGTGAGATGATACAACTTTAGGCTGAAGTTATCCGATCATATGGGGGACGCATGTACGCCCCCCTTAGACGGCAATGGGCACACGAGTGATTCAGTAACATTCCATACACGGGAAAAAGATAGGACGCGTCTATCCTTCCCCGTGTGTATGGCCGTATGTTGTGTACTTCATCGCTCTGGCTGTATGCCTGCCCAGCCACGACCTGGCGGGCAAACGTTCGTGTGAATCCAGCCTTATCAATACATTTCTAATGTTATTTGCACCTTCATGTAACTTTAACAATAAATGTGGTTATTTGCGCTTCCCTTGTGCTATTTAGTGGGTCTCCTTTTTCATTGTCCAGAACTGCCAAATTGATGTAATTTGTATAGCCCCCGAGCAGCTGAGGATATACCAGTAGGTCGGCCATAGCACTGCAGCTTATACAATACCCGCAGGTAAGACCCACTCAAATGGCAGAGTGGAAACGTGGACTGCACACATCTCCGATCCGCCACTCTAATGAGCACACTCTCTATTTTCGTGTCTCCTTCTAGATTTTTAGGGCATCATGCGACTAACTCTATGGTAACTAGAGAACCAAACATAAAACCCACAAGCAAATATGTGCCCGATGTAAAGGGTGTCAATATTTCTGCATTCGGGTTGTGTCACACCCTATATATAACATCGTGTTAACCTCAATTGAAATGTCCAAAATGCTGATGCTATAGGGGCACTACCCCATACAACTCAGACAAAGCTGCACACAAAAAATAATCAGCAAACAAAAGTCGCTGGGCCTATAAAATGAATGGCGGAATAAAGTCGAACAAAGTTGCTATTTGGTGCTCCCTGTTACTGTTTGGTGTACAGGGAGTCCATGCTCCTGCATGTGGGTTTGTAGAAAAATCTAGACCCCCCCCCCCTCCTGAGCCACAAATACCCATGAGGTACACAATGTAGACTGTCCCTTTAAGGATCCAAGGACTTCTCACTGTGGCTGCAGCTACAAAACCTCAGGAAGGAAGTGTCGCTTCCCGTATGAGACTGCGCTCATAGGGATGCGAGAGCACCCAAAATACACATATAGAGAACAACTCCCAGCATGTCGCTGCACAATAACTATACACACAGGGATTCACCCACAGCTATTTATTAGCAAGGAAAAATACAAAAGGTACATGCAGCAAGAAATGGCGTAATACTCATATAGCATCACATCACCCTCACCATACAGAGGCTGCAGGTATAGCATAACAATATACATGAAGGGGATGACCACTAGTATAAATAAAGTTTATTGAAACAAGTGCTTGTGGCGACAGAGTTTGTGCCATATCACTACATTCATAGATGCTGGACCCATAAATAGGCCATGACATACAAATATCAGAGTCGAGGCCTACAAGACAAACTGAAGCCTCATCGCTCATAGCAACAAATCACAATTTACCTCTCATTTTTCACAGGTTAGAACATGAAAGCTGAATTCTGATTGGCCACTATGGCACGAATAATAAATTCAATAAACTTTACTGACAAAAGAATATGAACAATGCCAGTAATCAGTTTGTGAGCCAGTGAATATTGATATTGAAAAAGGTTATGAGACAAAGAGGAGAGGTTCACATTGTTCGCTATATACAAAGAGGCGGAGACATCCAACATCAGCGCTCGCCCCCCGGGGGTCAGTTATTTTTGTCTTGACAATGAAGGGTCTCATAAGTCGCCTTTTCTGTGGGTCCAAGACCCTAAAATACAAGAGAAGAATCCTAAAGATGATGCATCTAATCCTATTACGTGTCATACTGTATGCCAAGCTGTGTATGATGTATCTAATCCTATTACGTGTCATACTGTATGCCAAGCTGTGCATGATGTATCTAATCCTATTACGTGTCATACATCATGCACAGCTTGGCATACAGTATCTAATCCTATTACGTGTCATACATCATGCACAGCATGGCATACAGTATCTAATCCTATTAAGTGTCATACTGTATGCCAAGCTGTGCATGATGTATCTAATCCTATTACGTGTCATACATCATGCACAGCTTGGCATACAGTATCTAATCCTATTACGTGTCATACTGTATGCCAAGCTGTGCATGATGTATCTAATCCTATTACGTGTCATACATCATGCACAGCATGGCATACAGTATCTAATCCTATTAAGTGTCATACTGTATGCCAAGCTGTGTATGATGTATCTAATCCTAATACGTGTCATACTGTATGCCAAGCTGCGTATGATGTATCTAATCCTATTACGTGTCATACTGTATGCCAAGCTGTGCATGATGTATCTAATCCTATTACGTGTCATACATCATGCACAGCATGGCATACAGTATCTAATCCTATTAAGTGTCATACTGTATGCCAAGCTGTGTATGATGTATCTAATCCTAATACGTGTCATACTGTATGCCAAGCTGTGTATGATGTATCTAATCCTATTACGTGTCATACTGTATGCCAAGCTGTGCATGATGTATCTAATCCTATTACGTGTCATACTGTATGCCAAGCTGTGCATGATGTATCTAATCCTATTACGTGTCATACTGTATGCCAAGCTGTGTATGATGTATCTAATCCTATTACGTGTCATACTGTATGCCAAGCTGTGCATGATGTATCTAATCCTAATACGTGTCATACTGTATGCCAAGCTGTGCATGATGTATCTAATCCTATTACGTGTCATACTGTATGCCAAGCTGTGCATGATGTATCTAATCCTATTACGTGTCATACTGTATGCCAAGCTGTGTATGATGTATCTAATCCTAATACGTGTCATACTGTATGCCAAGATGTGCATGATGTATCTAATCCTATTACGTGTCATACTGTATGCCAAGCTGTGCATGATGTATCTAATCCTATTAC
The DNA here is from genome assembly GCF_040894005.1 of Engystomops pustulosus. NCBI lineage: Eukaryota > Metazoa > Chordata > Amphibia > Anura > Leptodactylidae > Engystomops > Engystomops pustulosus. The sequence goes on from NC_092417.1 coordinate 6,311,382, forward strand.
GTGTCATACTGTATGCCAAGCTGTGCATGATGTATCTAATCCTATTACGTGTCATACTGTATGCCAAGCTGTGCATGATGTATCTAATCCTATTACGTGTCATACTGTATGCCAAGCTGTGTATGATGTATCTAATCCTATTACGTGTCATACTGTATGCCAAGCTGTGCATGATGTATCTAATCCTATTACGTGTCATACTGTATGCCAAGCTGTGCATGATGTATCTAATCCTATTACGTGTCATACTGTATGCCAAGCTGTGCATGATGTATCTAATCCTATTACGTGTCATACTGTATGCCAAGCTGTGCATGATGTATCTAATCCTAATACGTGTCATACTGTATGCCAAGCTGTGCATGATGTATCTAATCCTATTACGTGTCATACTGTATGCCAAGCTGTGCATGATGTATCTAATCCTATTACGTGTCATACTGTATGCCAAGCTGTGCATGATGTATCTAATCCTATTACGTGTCATACATCATGCACAGCTTGGCATACAGTATCTAATCCTATTACGTGTCATACATCATGCACAGCATGGCATACAGTATCTAATCCTATTAAGTGTCATAATGTATGGCAAACTGTGTATGATGCATCTAATCCTATTACGTGTCATACTGTATGCCAAGCTGTGTATGATGTATCTAATCCTATTACGTGTTATACAGTCTGCTGAGCTGTGTGCGATTTATATAATCCTATCCTGTGTGATACTGTCTGCTAACCTGTGTATCTAATCCTATTACGTGTTATATTGTATGTTGAGCTAGGTGTGATTTATATAATCCTATCCTGTGTGATACTGTTTGCCAAGATGTGTATGATGTATCTAATCATATTTCTTGTTATACAGTCTTCTGAGTTGTGTGTGATATATCCAATCCTATTATGTGTTATACTGTCTGCTGAGATGTGAATGATGTATCTAAATCTATCCTGCCTGATACTGCCTGCTGACCTGTGTATCTAATCCTTTATTGTATGAAATTCTGTTGAATTGTGTATCTAATCCTATCATGTGTATCTAATCCTACCCTGTGTGATACCGCTGAGCTGTGTATCTAATCCTATCCTGTGTGATACTGCTGAGCTGTGTATCTTATCCTACCATGTGTCATACTGCCTGCTGAGCTGTGTATCTAATTTTTTTTACAGTAAGAAAGTCTATTGAGTTTTGTATCTAATTCTATCCTATGTGATACTGTCTGCTGAGCTGAGTATCTAAACCTATCATGTGTGATAGTCTTATGAACGGTGTATAATTTAGCTAATCCTCTCCTGTGTGATACCGCTGAGCTGTGTATCTAATCCTCTCCTGTGTGATACTGTCTGCTGAGCTGTGTATCTAATCTTATCCTGTGTGATACTGCTGAGCTGTGTATCTAATCCTCTCCTGTGTGATACTGCTGAGCTGTGTATCTGATCCTATCCTATGTGATACGGATTGCTGAGCTGTGTATCTAATCATATCCTGTGTGATACTGACTGCTGAGCTGTGTATCTAATCCTCTCCTGTGTGATACTGACTGCTGAACTGTGTATCTAATCCTATCCTGTGTGATACTGTCTGCTGAGCCATGTATCTAATCCTATCCTGTGTGATACTGTCTGCTGAGCCATGTATCTAATCCTATCCTGTGTGATACTGTCTGCTGAGCCATGTATCTAATCCTATCCTGTGTGATACTGTCTGCTGAGCTGTGTATCTAATCCTCTCCTGTGTGATACTACTGAGCTGTGTATCTAATCCTCTCCTGTGTGATACTACTGAGCTGTGTATCTAATCATATCCTGTGTGATACCGTCTGCTGAACTGTGTATCTAATCTCACGTGTGATACAGTCAGGCCGGGGGTGGGTACTTACGGTGTAGACTCCTTCGGCTCCCTGTAAGAGACAGATATGATGAGTCTCGGGTGACATTACTTTATACTACACAGAAAGACTGAAGACCCCAGAGCGGGGGGCACATCCTCTCTTAGCCAGTGGTCAGGTCTCTACCTATTCCCACCTGGTTGCTTGTTGTCAGCGAATTGATACATTCTTTTTCTTTTAATTTTGCTGTGCGTAAATAGTGTCTACCTCTTAGATGTCATTAGTCTCACACTGCTGTGCTCTAAGCTCTCTGCATTGAGCTGATTCATAACTCCTCCCCTCTGCTCTGAGTGACTGCTGCAGAACCCAAACATACCGGTCCCAGTGTATACTTGGAGCCAGGCTGAGGGGTGTCGTAGTGCAGAGAGCACAGAGGATAACAGTGTGCACACACACCCGTAATGTACAGTTCTGGAACATAAATCCATATTTCACAGTCCTGCTGTTACTAAGAACAGACACACAGGTCTGATTACACATCTCTCCAGGGACAAAACCTAACAATGGCTGCAGTGAGCACAGCAGTGTGAGGCCTTACCCTCAACACAATCCTGGAATATGAATGCATTTCTCACAGTCCTGCTGCTACTAACAACACACACAAACTACGCAGGCACAATGCCTAATAGCCGATGCAGACCTAAAAACAAATCTTCTCATTCACCAAAAGCAAGCAGAGATCTTAAAAACACAAGATGTCAAACAGTTTGGTAAATGTATCTGGTCCTCTCTTGTCAGAAGAGCTTGCACTCTAGCCCCTAGTGTAAGGAGCTTGTGGTGATGTGGGAGGGATACGTTAGAGACGAGCGGGGCCCAGGAAGCGGTCAGCAAGCGATGGACACGACTTTCTTTCACTATGAGGAAGCTGTGACGTCTCACGTGTGTGTGTGTGTGGGCCGAGGGCTGCGGATCTCACCGCGGGGGGAGTAGAGTGTCAGCTCTGCAGTCTCTGATTAGATGGCAGTGTGAGGGTTGTGTCCTCACACTGCTGTGCTCTGTGCCGGCTGTAGTGCTGTGCACAGCAGTGTGAGGACATGGTTATTACCTTCATTCCCATCTCGGCCTCCCCCTTCCCGATCTCGCTGTAGATCTGCTTGTCCGGACACTTGAGATGCTGCGGAGAGAAGAGAGTGAGCACCAGGACAGGGGCGCGGGGACACTAAACATGGCGGCTCCTAATAGTCACCTCGTACAGACCCGCCGCCTGAATCGCCTTCTTGGCTTTAGCCGTCTTCACCTACGAGAGAGAAGGTGGAGGATGGGGGTGATCTATAGAGACACAACACACCAGAAGATACCCCCCACCAGGGCACAATGCCCTCACCTTGAGGTGGCAGTAGAGAGCGGTGAGGACAATTCCATAGAGGAAGAGGATCCCATCCAGGACGTAGCAGATGTCCGGCTCCTGCATTCCCATGGCTCAAATATATCCGACGTTACAGGTGGTGGTCCGCACTGACCGGGACACTGGGGGATGCAGAAATTACTGACGGCTTTACCTGCAGCTGCCGGATACTGAGGAGGAGGCAGATTACTAGACTTTGTGCACCTCAAGTCTGATATCCAGGGATACATGACTGACCACTGATCTAGGGCACAGACTGGGGGGGACCCCTGAAGACACCGGGGAGGAGGCGCCTTCACTGTAGTTCCTGTTGCCCCCCATGATCCCCAGACCCCCGCAGGTGATAATAGGGGCTTGTGAGGTCCCATCTACTCTAAAGAAAACCAGATTGAACCTACGACCTCGAGGGAATATGAGATTATAGGGAGGGACAGACCTCGGGCCGACCAACAAAACGAGAGGAGAGGTCGGATGATCGTCTACATTTTGGGGCCCAGAACTAGAGTAAACGGGAGAGGGACTGCCTTAGGAACGGAGACAGAATTAGGGATCACTGGGGGGGAGGGGGGTATTTCTACTATTGAATGTGACCCCCAGGGCGGCCTGGACACTCACCCTACGGGGTTTATATCAGAGCAGAGAATTTCACCTCTGACCTGTAGAATCTCTCGCTCTTAAATTAACAAAAACAAAATAATCCCCACATTTTTTTTTAAAACACACAAACAAATTGAGGGAATATTTGGCGTTTGAGAACTGTGTATATTTCCCGGTACTCGGGGTCCGGGATACTCCACCACATAGGGGCTTCAGGTATTCGTCAGCGCGTCCCTGGGGGCCCTTCTACTACTACTCGCTGTATTTTATGGACCGGTCCATGAGAGAAGGGGATGAGGGAGACGCTCGTCCTGCCTGGAGCTGGTCCATGAGAGAAGGGGATGAGGGAGACGCTCGTCCAGCCTGGAGCCGGTCCCACGAGAGAAGGGGATGAGGGAGAGGGAGACGCTCGTCCAGCCTGGAGCCGGTCCACGAGAGAAGGGGATGAGGGAGACGCTCGTCCAGCCTGGAGCCGGTCCATGAGAGAAGGGGATGAGGGAGACGCTCGTCCAGCCTGGAGCCGGTCCCACGAGAGAAGGGGATGAGGGAGAGGGAGACGCTCGTCCAGCCTGGAGCCGGTCCACGAGAGAAGGGGATGAGGGAGACGCTCGTCCAGCCTGGAGCTGGTCCATGAGAGAAGGGGATGAGGGAGACGCTCGTCCTGCCTGGAGCTGGTCCATGAGAGAAGGGGATGAGGGAGAGGGAGACGCTCGTCCTGCCTGGAGCTGGTCCATGAGAGAAGGGGATGAGGGAGAGGGAGACGCTCATCCAGCCTGGAGCCGGTCCCACGAGAGAAGGGGATGAGGGAGAGGGAGACGCTCGTCCAGCCTGGAGCCGGTCCACGAGAGAAGGGGATGAGGGAGACGCTCGTCCAGCCTGGAGCTGGTCCATGAGAGAAGGGGATGAGGGAGACGCTCGTCCTGCCTGGAGCTGGTCCATGAGAGAAGGGGATGAGGGAGAGGGAGACGCTCGTCCAGCCTGGAGCCGGTCCACGAGAGAAGGGGATGAGGGAGACGCTCGTCCAGCCTGGAGCTGGTCCATGAGAGAAGGGGATGAGGGAGACGCTCGTCCTGCCTGGAGCCGGTCCACAAGAGAAGGGGATGAGGGAGACGCTCGTCCAGCCTGGAGCTGGTCCATGAGAGAAGGGGATGAGGGAGACGCTCGTCCTGCCAGGAGAATCTCTTAATATTCAAGGTCTCCAGATTCATCTCTCGTATCAGGGTCCGGACACAGGACGACGTCTGAGGCATAAAACTCGCCTCACTATGGGGGGGATAAATGGGGTTTCTTAGAGGCCGCCCCCCTGATATATAGTTTCCATGGCCGCCATATAGAGCTGCGGGACCGCAACCGACAAGGGGAGGGGGGAAGGAGCGGAACACATGGATGAAGACCCCAGAGAAATCACCCCCAAACCTGAACTCACAGCAGATGTCTGGACCCCAGGGGTGACGAGGGGCCATAAAAAAAAAATCTAAGAAAAACTAAAAATTTACTAACAAAATAATTTATAGATACAAGAAATAAACCTAAATATAAAAGTCCACCCCATCGGATCCATGATCAGTGTAACTCTATGGGAGCCCCGGCCATTACCTGGAGGTGTCAGCGCCGTCTGTATTCTGGTCAGACTCTGCAGAGCGGATCTCTCCACCACTGTCCAGACCCACATAGGAAGCACCGCCCCTCCCCCGCCCCCCGCCTGCTGATAACAGGGTTATTTTCTCTCTCGCTTCTGGGTTTTGCAATATAAACTGGAAGTTCCCCATTTTGCTCGGAGAACATTTACAGGATTGTCCGCCACCCTGCGCATGAATTTTACTTGATTCCTCCAGCAGCTGAAGCCCCACCCACCTACACCACATTGTATCAGCGACTCTGTAGGCGCCAATACGGTACATGATGTGGGCGGTTACACGGACACATGGGCGGCGCAGAACGTGATGACCACTCAGACGTTGTCCAATAAGAAACCAGAGACTTTATTTTCAGATTTTTACAAGCACAACGTTAAATAACCCGAGATGTCAGGACGGGGCGGAGCATCAGTACTGGGGGGCGTGACCACAGCATCGCTAAATCTACAAACGGCACAATTATCGGTCGACTTCTCCAAAGACGATGTCCTGAGTTCCTGTGAGAGGGAAAAGCTGGGTTAGTATACGGCAAAAAACACGCGACCCGTAATGTAAGCCCCGCCCCCAACACTCACCGATGATGGCGACCACGTCAGCGAGCATGTGACCTTGTGACATCATGTCCAGGCCGGCCTGGAGGAGGAGGGAGAGATGATATATACAAGATGGCCGCCAGTACACGGGGCACGGGGGAGGGGCGACACTTACCAGGTGAGCGAATCCGGGGGCCTTGATCTTGCAGCGGTACGGGCGGCTGGAGCCATCGGACACCAGGTAGACCCCAAACTCACCCTAGAAGGAGGAAGCCAAAGGATCACAGCCGGCCGAAGACAGGGTCAGCCACAGGGGACAACCCCAAGTATCTGCTCCTCCCCCCACATACCTTGGGAGCCTCGATGGCCGTGTAGGTGGCTCCGGGGGGCACTTGGTAGCCCTCTGTATACAGCTTGAAGTGATGGATCAATGATTCCATGGAGCGCTGGAAAGCAAGGGTTAATAGTTTGTCACTAGGACACACTGCCCCTTTGAGGGGAGCTCCATCATACACACATCACACAGACCTCAGAGGAGAGCTCCACATCCGTCACATCATACACACTACATCACACAGACCTCGGAGGAGAGCTCCACATCCGTCACATCATACACACTACATCACACAGACCTCGGAGGAGAGCTCCACATCCGTCACATCATACACACTACATCACACAGACCTCAGAGGAGAGCTCCACATCCGTCACATCATACACCCTACATCACACAGACCTCAGAGGAGAGCTCCACATCCGTCACATCATACACCCTACATCACACAGACCTCGGAGGAGAGCTTCACATCAGTCACATCATACACACTACATCACACAGACCTCGGAGGAGAGCTCCACATCCGTCACATCATACACCCTACATCACACAGACCTCGGAGGAGAGCTCCACATCCGTCACATCATACACACTACATCACACAGACCTTCGAGGGGAGCTCCATGTCCGTTATATAAGCCCCTCCTCCACCAGTAGCCCCGCCCTCATACCTTCATCTCAGACCTCTTGGGGGGAGAGATCTTGGCGTCGTCCACCTTGATCTCGCCCTCGGGCATCTTGTTCAGACTCTGCAGGATGATCCTCAGGGACTGGCGCATCTCCTCCACACGACACAGGTACCTGGGGGCGGAGCCATGGGGGTCAGGAAAGGTACAGGGGGTGGGGCAATGTATACATAACTCCGCCCACTCACCTGTCATAACAGTCTCCATTAGAACCGATGGGAACATCGAACTCCACCTGGTCGTAGACGTCGTAGGGCTGAGACTTGCGGATGTCCCACTGGATCCCTGAGCCCCGGAGCATCACCCCGCTGTGAGGAGACAGGACACGGGGTCACAGGATCCCCCACACCAGAGGTCAAAGACTTCATAATATGGAAGTCAGGTCAGCCATCTCTGTACTCTGATGTACAGTACTATAGTATATCTCAGTCCTCACACTGCTGTGCTCTGAGCTCTCTGCACTGAACTGCACTACAGCACTCCCTCAGAGCAGAGAAGGTGCTGTGGAGTAACGCAATGCAGAGATCTAGCAGCACAGCAGTGTGAGGAAAGGAGAAGCTCTGCATGCAGAGTAATGTCAGCACAAGGCAGGACCCTACCTGAAGCCGTAATTCAAGGCGTCCTCAGCGGAGACCACCCCGATCCCCACCGTCCGGTTCTTCCAGATCCGGTTATTTGTCAGCATCTACAAGAGAGATTATATAATACAGCGCCCCCTGGTGGTGGGTACAGGAGATGCCCTGCTATGTACAGGATATAATACAGCGCCCCCCGGTGGTGGGTACAGGAGATCCCCTGCTATGTACAGGATATAATACAGCGCCCCCCGGTGGTGGGTACAGGAGATCCCCCGCTATGTACAGGATATAATACAGCGCCCCCTGGTGGTGGGTACAGGAGATCCCCCGCTATGTACAGGATATAATACAGCGCCCCCCGGTGGTGGGTACAGGAGATCCCCCGCCATGTACAGGATATAATACAGCGCCCCCCGGTGGTGGGTACAGGAGATCCCCCGCTATGTACAGGATATAATACAGCGCCCCCCGGTGGTGGGTACAGGAGATCCCCCGCTATGTACAGGATATAATACAGCGCCCCCCTGGTGGTGGGTACAGGAGATCCCCCGCTATGTACAGGATATAATACAGCGCCCCCTGGTGGTGGGTACAGGAGATCCCCCGCTATGTACAGGATATAATACAGCGCCCCCCGGTGGTGGGCACAGGAGATCCCCCGCTATGTACAGGATATAATACAGCGCCCCCCGGTGGTGGGCACAGGAGACCCCCCGCTATGTACAGGATATAATACAGCGCCCCCCGGTGGTGGGCACAGGAGACCCCCCGCTATGTACAGGATATAATACAGCGCCCCCCGGTGGTGGGTACAGGAGACCCCCCGCTATGTACAGGATATAATACAGCGCCCCCCGGTGGTGGATACAGGAGATCCCCCGCTATGTACAGGATATAATACAGCGCCCCCTGGTGGTGGGTACAGGAGATCCCCCGCTATGTACAGGATATAATACAGCGCCCCCTGGTGGTGGGCACAGGAGACCCCCCGCTATGTACAGGATATAATACAGCGCCCCCCGGTGGTGGGCACAGGAGACCCCCCGCTATGTACAGGATATAATACAGCGCCCCCCGGTGGTGGGTACAGGAGATCCCCCGCTATGTACAGGATATAATACAGCGCCCCCCGGTGGTGGATACAGGAGATCCCCCGCTATGTACAGGATATAATACAGCGCCCCCTGGTGGTGGGTACAGGAGATCCCCCGCTATGTACAGGATATAATACAGCGCCCCCTGGTGGTGGGTACAGGAGATCCCCCGCTATGTACAGGATATAATACAGCGCCCCCCTGGTGGTGGGTACAGGAGATCCCCCGCTATGTACAGGATATAATACAGCGCCCCCTGGTGGTGGGTACAGGAGATCCCCCGCTATGTACAGGATATAATACAGCGCCCCCCGGTGGTGGGCACAGGAGACCCCCCGCTATGTACAGGATATAATACAGCGCCCCCCGGTGGTGGGCACAGGAGACCCCCCGCTATGTACAGGATATAATACAGCGCCCCCCGGTGGTGGGTACAGGAGATCCCCCGCTATGTACAGGATATAATACAGCGCCCCCCGGTGGTGGATACAGGAGATCCCCCGCTATGTACAGGATATAATACAGCGCCCCCTGGTGGTGGGTACAGGAGATCCCCCGCTATGTACAGGATATAATACAGCGCCCCCTGGTGGTGGGTACAGGAGATCCCCCGCTATGTACAGGATATAATACAGCGCCCCCCTGGTGGTGGGTACAGGAGATCCCCCGCTATGTACAGGATATAATACAGCGCCCCCCGGTGGTGGGTACAGGAGATCCCCCGCTATGTACAGGATATAATACAGCGCCCCCCGGTGGTGGGTACAGGAGATCCCCCGCTATGTACAGGATATAATACAGCGCCCCCCGGTGGTGGGTACAGGAGATCCCCCGCTATGTACAGGATATAATACAGCGCCCCCCGGTGGTGGGTACAGGAGATCCCCCGCTATGTACAGGATATAATACAGCGCCCCCCTGGTGGTGGGTACAGGAGATCCCCCGCTATGTACAGGATATAATACAGCGCCCCCCTGGTGGTGGGTACAGGAGATCCCCCGCTATGTACAGGATATAATACAGCGCCCCCTGGTGGAGGATACAGGAGATACCCTGCTATGTACAGGATATAATACAGCGCCCCCTGGTGGTGGATACAGGAGATCCCCCGCTATGTACAGGATATAATACAGCGCCCCCTGGTGGAGGATACAGGAGATACCCTGCTATGTACAGGATATTACACAGCGCCCCCTGGTGGAGTGAGCCCCATGCCCCTCCCCGCCGTTACCCGCTCACCTCCTCCAGTTCGTCCAATCGCAGCGAGAAGTTCTTTATGAACTCGTAGATGTCGTCCATCAATCCGAGCGGCATGTCCTAGGGGGTAGAGGGGATAGTCAGCAGAGGGGCCCCAATAATATACAGGGGGTAGAGGAATATACCACACCTGGTGCACCCCACCGGGGCGGACGTAGGCTGCGTGCATCCGAGCACCCGACACCCGCTCATAGAACTCAAACATCTGCAAGACAAGACAGAGGGATCACATTCACTGACAGCAAGCAGAGGTCATGGAGGCTTCCTCACACTGCTGTGCTCCTTGTCCGAGCTCCACACCCCCTGTAGCTGTAGGGGAGCACCTGTGGTGGAAGGGGTTGCAGAGAGCACAGCAGTGTGAGGTATAACACATCTCTTGAGGACAATACATAACACTGGCTGCAGAGAGCACAGAGCACAGCAGTGTGAGGTCTGATTACACATCTCTCCAGGGACAATACATAACACTGGCAGCACAGAGCACAGCAGTGTGAGGTCTGATTACACATCTCTCCAGGGACAATACATAACACTGTCTGCAGAGAGCACAGAGCACAGCAGTGTGAGGTCTGATTACACATCTCTCCAGGAACAATACATAACACTGGCTGCAGAGAGCACAGGGCACAGCAGTGTGAGGTCTGATTACACATCTCTCCAGGGACAATACATAACACTGGCTGCAGGGAGCACAGAGCACAGCAGTGTGAGGTCTGATTACACATCTCTCCAGGGACAATACATAACACTGGCTGCAGAGAGCACAGAGCACAGCAGTGTGAGGTCTGATTACACATCTCTCCAAGGACAATACATAACACTGGCTGCAGAGAGCACAGAGCACAGCAGTGTGAGGTCTGATTACACATCTCTCCAGGGACAATACATAACACTGGCAGCACAGAGCACAGCAGTGTGAGGTCTGATTACACATCTCTCCAGGGACAATACATAACACTGTCTGCAGAGAGCACAGAGCACAGCAGTGTGAGGTCTGATTACACATCTCTCCAGGAACAATACATAACACTGGCTGCAGAGAGCACAGAGCACAGCAGTGTAAGGTATGATTACACATCTCTTCAGGGACAATACATAACACTGGCTGCAGAGAGCACAGAGCACAGCAGTGTGAGGTCTGATTACACATCTCTCCAGGGACAATACATAGCACTGGCTGCAGGGAGCACAGAGCACAGCAGTGTGAGGGCTGATTACACATCTCTCCAGGAACAATACATAACACTGGCTGCAGAGAGCACAGAGCACAGCAGTGTGAGGTCTGATTACACATCTCTCCAGGGACAATACATAGCACTGGCTGCAGGGAGCACAGAGCACAGCAGTGTGAGGGCTGATTACACATCTCTCCAGGAACAATACATAACACTGGCTGCAGAGAGCACAGAGCACAGCAGTGTGAGGTCTGATTACACATCTCTCCAGGGACAATACATAGCACTGGCTGCAGGGAGCACAGAGCACAGCAGTGTGAGGGCTGATTACACATCTCTCCAGGAACAATACATAACACTGGCTGCGGTCTATACTGCTGACAGTTTCCTTTAAAGGGATTTTCCAAATTAGAAATACATTTGGCTTTCATCTAGAACCATTGCCAGCCCTACAGGTAATGTGTAGTATTACAGCTCAGAAGTGAATATGGCTGAGCTGCATTACCGGACACATCCTGCAGACTGATGGGGGCGCTGCTGTGTGACTGGTTTCTCACCTTCTCTCTCTCCTCAAAGAGCCAGAAGAATGGGGTCATGGCCCCGATGTCCAGGGCGTGGCAGGCGACCGCCATGATGTGGTTCATCACTCGTGTTATCTCAGCAAACAGCACTGGAGACAAGGGCAGAGTTAAAGGGGCGGTGTCACTACAAGGGGGGTCTACAGCAGGCGAGCACTTACAGCGGGGACAATGTCACTACAAGGGGGGTCAGTAGCGGGCGAGCACTTACCTCTGATCCACTGGGCGCGCAGCGGGGGGGCGATGTCACTATAAGGGGGGGTCAGTAGCGGGCGAGCACTTACCTCTGATCCACTGGGCGCGCAGTAGGAGGTGGTGTCACTACAAGGGGGGTCAGCAGCGGGCGAGCACTTAACTCTGATCCACTGGGCGCGCAGCGGGGGGCGGTGTCACTATAAGGGGGGTCTACAGCGGGCGAGCACTTACAGCGGGGGTGATGTCACTACAAGGGGGTCAGCAGCGGGCGAGCACTTACCTCTGATCCACTGGGCGCGCAGCGGGGGGCGGATGTTGAGGAGCTTCTCCACGGCCAGCGAGTAGCACTGCTCATTACACATCATGGACACGTAGTCCAGCCGGTCAAAGTACGGCAGAGCCTGCGGGAGAGGACGCTGGTCACATGACCCCGACCATGACCCCTGACCCCGCCAGTCACCCACATACCTGGAGGTAGGTCTTGTACTCTATCAGCTTCTCAGTCCCGCGGTGCAGGAGGCCCACATGGGGGTCGCACTTCTTCACAGACTCCCCGCTGAGCTCCATGACCAGGCGCAGCACCCCATGAGCCGCAGGGTGCTGGGGGCCAAAGTTTATGGTGAGGTTAGAGACGCTTCTGTGTGCAGGGGGGTCCTTGTCTGTACAGAAAGGAGGCAGGTCAGAGGGGGACATCTGCTGGAGGGAGGAGGTACTGCATATACACCACAGCAGTAGCAGAAGTAGTAGGTGCAGGGACATCTGCTGGAGGGGGGAGGTACTGCACATACACCACAGCAGTAGTAGTAGTAGTAGCAGTAGTAGCAGGGGCATCTGCTGGAGGGGGGAGGTACTGCACATACATTACAGTCTATCACTAGACCGGATACAATTGTAACAAACCCTCACCTAAGTATCGTTTGTAACCCAATGATGGTTTGTCACAATGTATCAGTCTGGAGTCATCAAGGACTTGGAGTACTGGATACAACTGTAACAAACCCTCAGCTGTATGGGCAGTCATTGCAGGATTACTGACCGTGCCAGGGGGCGGGCACCCATTTGGCGGTGGTGGCGTTGGGGTACATGACCGCGCCGCTGTACTGCTCCATGAACTCCATGTCCGGCTGCCATTGCTTCTCCCTAAAATTGAAACATTTTAAAATTAGTGAACCTAAAACAGCAAAAATACTTCTCACTACTGTATGAGGTTAATACCAGCGCCACCCAGCTTCCCAAGACTCCAGACCGGCGTATAGCGAAATAAACTCCCTGCTCCTATATCACTGCATTACAAGGCACCATTACTATACAGGATGGTGGAAAAGCTGGGTGACCACCCCTTGGGTAGACAAATTGGTAGTCACCCAGCTTTTCAGGACTGCAAACTGCCTACATATACTGTAACACAACAATATCACTGGATAAGAAGTCAGAATTACTAGTCAGGAGGATGGAAAAGCTGGGTGTCACCAGGTATAATCCTGGTCATATATACGACTACACCCAACTTTCCATTGCTCCAGCATTTCTGCCTTCAAGTATCACAAGAAACACCTTGCTCCGATATCACTGGATAGCCAGGTATTATTACTATGCAGGGTGAGGGAAAAGCTAGGTAACTAGTCATGAGATGGGCCAAATCAGTCACCCAGCTTTCCAAGGCACCAGAATTCCTGCCACGCTTATGTTATAACAATATACACTGCTGCCTGCAACATCCTTCAGCAGGACCCGTAGTGTCCCGGTAGTGGGTCAGTAATGGTGTGGGGGCCGCACAGCCCTCCATGTGCTCACCAGAGGGGCCCGACTGTCATTAGGTACCGAGAGGAGATCCTTGGACCCTTGTGACAGCATATGCTGGTGCGCTTGGCCCTGGGTTCCTCCTAATGTAGGACAATACTAGACCTCATGTGCCTGGACTGTCAGCAGCTCCTGCAAGATGAAGGCAGCGAAGCTATGGACAGACCCGCTTGTTCCTCAGACCCGAATCCAGTGGAACACATCTCGGACATCATGTATCGCTCCGTCCACATTGTATCACAGACTGTCCAGGAAATGGCGGATGCTTTAGTCCAGGTCTGAGAGGAGATCCCACAGGAGAACATCCGCAACCTCATCAGGAGCTGCCGAGGTGTTGTAGGGAGGTCATACAGGCACGTGGAGGCCACACACAATACTGAGCCTCATCAGGAGTATGCCGAGGCATTGTAGGGAGGTCATACAGGCACGTGGAGGCCACACACAATACTGAGCATCATCAGGAGCATGCCGAGGTGTTGTAGGGAGGTCATACAGGCACGTGGAGGTCACACACAATACTGAGCCTCATCAGGAGCATGCCGAGGTGTTGTATGGAGGTCATACAGGCACGTGGAGTCCACACACACAATACTGAGCCTCATCAGGAGCTGCCGAGGTGTTGTAGGGAGGTCATACAGGCATGTGGAGGCTACACACAATACTGAGCCTCATCAGGAGCATGCCGAGGTGTTGTAGGGAGGTCATACAGGAAGGTGGAGGACACACACAATACTGAGCCTCATCAGGAGCTGCCCAGGTGTTGTAGGGAGGTCATACAGGCACGTGGAGGCTACACACAATACTGAGCCTCATCAGGAGCATGCCGAGGTGTTGTAGGGAGGTCACACAGGCATGTGGAGGCCACACACAATACTGAGCCTCATCAGGAGAATGCCGAGGCATTGTAGGGAGGTCATACAGGCACGTAGAGACCACACACACTACTGAGCCTCATCAGGAGAATGCCCAGGTGTTGTAGTGAGGTCATACAGGCATGTGGAGGCCACACACAATACTGAGCCTCATCAGGAGCATGCCGAGGTGTTGTAGGGAGGTCATACAGGAAGGTGGAGGCCACACACAATACTGAGCCTCATCAGGAGCATGCCGAGGTGTTGTAGGGAGGTCATACAGGCATGTGGAGGCCACACACAATACTGAGCCTCATCAGGAGCATGCCGAGGTGTTGTAGGGAGGTCATACAGGAAGGTGGAGGCCACACACAACACTGAGCCTCATCAGGAGCATGCCGAGGTGTTGTAGGGAGGTCATACAGGAAGGTGGAGGCCACACACAATACTGAGCCTCATCAGGAGCATGCCGAGGTGTTGTAGGGAGGTCATACAGGAAGGTGGAGGCCACACACAATACTGAGCCTCATTTTGTCTTGTTTTACGGAGATTGCATCAGGCCTCTATTGGTTAAAAAATTTGATTTCCATTGATGATTTTTTGGGGATTTTGTTGTCAGCTCATTCACCTTTTACAGAACAAAGTCTTCACTGAGAATATTTCACTCATTCAGATCTAGGCTGTGTTATTTGAGTGCCCCCTTTCCTTTTTTGAGCAGTGTATACTTATACCACTGTAAGACTTGGGAAACGCCTAGCATTCTGGGCTGTAGGAAAGCTGGGTGATAGAGGTTACAGTCATACAACTTCATCTCAGCTGAAACAGTTTATTACACTCTGGGAAATTTGGGTGCTAGCCCCTGTATTACAGATGACCCAGCTCTCCCTGGCTCCTGCACCCCTGTATTAGAGATGACCCAGCTCTCCCTGGCACCAGCACCCCTGTATTAGAGATGACCCAGCTCTCCCTGGCACCAGCACCCCTGTATTAGAGATGACCCAGCTCTCCCTGGCTCCAGCACCCCTGTATTAGAGATGACCCAGCTCTCCCTGGCTCCAGCACCCCTGTATTAGAGATGACCCAGCTCTCCCTGGCTCCAGCACCCCTGTATTAGAGATGACCCAGCTCTCCCTGGCTCCTGCACCCCTGTATTAGAGATGACCCAGCTCTCCCTGGCTCCTGCACCCCTGTATTAGAGATGACCCAGCTCTCCCTGGCTCCTGCACCCCTGTATTAGAGATGACCCAGCTCTCCCTGGCTCCTGCACCCCTGTATTAGAGATGACCCAGCTCCCCCGGTCTCCTCACCTCTGTAATAGACATGACCCAGCTCTCCCGGGATCCTGCACCCCTGTAATAGACATGACCCAGCTCTCCCGGGATCCTACAACCCTGTAATAGACATGACCCAGCTCTTCCGGGATCCTGCACCCCTGTAATAGACATGACCCAGCTCTCCCGGGATCCTGCACCCCTGTAATAGACATGACCCAGCTCTCCCTGGCTCCTGCATCCCTGTAATAGACATGACCCAGCTCTCCCGGGATCCTGCACCCCTGTAATAGACATGACCCAGCTCTACCGGGATCCTGCACCCCTGTAATAGACATTACCCAGCTCTCCCGGGATCCTGCACGGTCCAACACAACCTGTAGAGATGACCCAGCTTTTCCTAAGCGCTGATATCCTAATCCATCCGACCAATCACTGCACGGATCTGTGGGGGAGCTGGTGCCCTGTCCCGGGGTTCTCTCTCCCCACGTCCTGTCAGTGTCACCTCCCCCGGTGACCTCAGGGTCAGGATTCAGCAATGAACCTGTGACCCCGTCCTCCTGGTGACCCCCAGCCCTCCCCCTGCATTACCTGACCGGTTGGGCCACCCTCAGCCAGTGCCCGGCAAACGCCCCTGAAGGTGCCCGCAGCCTCCCGAGAGCCCTGAGCGCCGCCATCTTCCCAGACAGCCCGCGCGCACTGACAGCCGGGAACTTCCGGTGTACGGCTCCGGCTTCACTACCCCCAGCAATGACGTGTGCGCCGCCATATTGGTTCAGGACCACAGCGCCATCCGCCAGACTTCCGGCGGAGCAGAGACATTGCTGGACATGTTACATAAGGGCAAAAGTGCCAGGACTTGTCATGTCAGGCGCAGCGTCATTCTATTTAGTTGTTGCCAAAAATACAGTGTAGTGTAAGCAATGTCTGCAGGTGTCCAGCGAGAGCACAGCCCCTCCTACTTAATCACTGAGTCATCCAGCCACAGGGAGAGGGAATACATATCACCTGCACTACTAATGACCAGCTCACATAGGATCAGCAGCGCTCACCCCAATCAGCTGTTATACACTAATACAATATAATACAGCAGATCACAGCACAGTGTAGGGGAAGATCATCCACAGCAGATGACAGCACAACGGTGAGAGATGATCCCAGCACAGTGTAGGGGGAAGATCATCTACAGCAGATGACAGCACAACGGTGAGAGATGATCCCAGCACAGTGTAGGGGGAAGATCATCTACAGCAGATGACAGCACAACGGTGAGAGATGATCCCAGCACAGTGTAGGGGGAAGATCATCTACAGCAGATGACAGCACAACAGTGAGAGATGATCCCAGCACAGTGTAGGGGGAGATCATCCACAGCAGATGACAGCACAACGGTGAGAGATGATCCCAGCACAGTGTAGGGGGAAGATCATCTACAGCAGATGACAGCACAGTGTAGGGGGAAGATCATCTACAGCAGATGACAGCACAACGGTGAGAGATGATCCCAGCACAGTGTAGGGGGAAGATCATCCACAGCAGATGACAGCACAACGGTGAGAGATGATCCCAGCACAGTGTAGGGGGAAGATCATCTACAGCAGATGACAGCACAACGGTGAGAGATGATCCCAGCACAGTGTAGGGGGAAGATCATCTACAGCAGATGACAGCACAGTGTAGGGGGAAGATCATCCACAGCAGATGACAGCACAACGGTGAGAGATGATCCCAGCACAGTGTAGGGGGAAGATCATCTACAGCAGATGACAGCACAACGGTGAGAGATGATCACAGCACAGTGTAGGGGGAAGATCATCCACAGCAGATGAAAGCACAACGGTGAGAGATGATCCCAGCACAGTGTAGGGGGAAGATCATCTACAGCAGATGACAGCACAGTGTAGGGGGAAGATCATCTACAGCAGGTAACAAATAAATGAAGAGAGATGATCCCAGCAAAGTGTAGGGGGAAGATCATCTACAGCAGATGACAGCACAACGGTGAGAGATGATCACAGCACAGTGTAGGGGGAAGATCATCCACAGCAGATGACAGCACAACGGTGAGAGATGATCCCAGCACAGTGTAGGGGGAAGATCATCTACAGCAGATGACAGCACAGTGTAGGGGGAAGATCATCTACAGCAGGTAACAAATAAATGAAGAGAGATGATCCCAGCACAGTGTAGGGGAAGATCATCTACAGCAGATGACAGCACAGTGTAGGGGGAAGATCATCTACAGCAGGTAACAAATAAATGAAGAGAGATAATCACAGCACAGAGTAGGGGGAAGATCTTCATGATCATGTACAGCAGATGACACATCAGTGTCCTGGAAGATCATCTTTGGTAGATTACAGGACAGTGTAGAGAAGATGATCAGCTGATTTAAGCACAGTATAAGTGGGGTAAGATCATCTACAGAACAAAGGAAGATCATGTACAGCAGATCACAGCACGGTGCAGAGGGGAGGCCGCCTTTAGCAGATCATGGAACAATATATAGAGGATCATGTACAGCAGGTCACAGCCCATGCAGGAGGAAGGCCGCTGGATGGACTGAAGGGCAATTTTATTTTTTGTTTTAAAATTTCACATTTTATTGATTTTAATGCACAAAAGTGACCAAAACCTTCAAAGTTTAGAAAAAAAAGAAACTATACATTATATTGGGGAAGGAGTTGTATTACAAGGGGCCGCGGGTGCAGCTCGGGGTCTTCAGTCATTGCCGGTCTCTGGTTACATACAGGGGTAAGTGGTGACAATGTGCGACCACCAGTGTGGCCTGTACTGGGCTGCAGAGGGCGGTGGAGAGAGGTGAGGGCAGGGGGTTGGGTAGTGTTACCCCCCCCCTCTATAACCCCCTGGGGCAGTGTTACCCCCCCCCCTCTATAACCCCCTGGGGCAGTGTTACACCCCCCCCCCCTCTATAACCCCCTGGGGCAGTGTTACCCCCCCCCCTCTATAACCCCCTGGGGCAGTGTTACACCCCCCCCCTCTATAACCCCCTGGGGCAGTGTTACACCCCCCCCCCTCTATAACCCCCTGGGGCAGTGTTACACCCCCCCCCCCTCTATAACCCCTGGGGCAGTGTTACACCCCCCCCCTCTATAACCCCCTGGGGCAGTGTTACACCCCCCCCCCTCTATAACCCCCTGGGGCAGTGTTACACCCCCCCCCCCTCTATAACCCCCTGGGGCAGTGTTACACCCCCCCCCTCTATAACCCCTGGGGCAGTGTTACACCCCCCCCCTCTATAACCCCCTGGGGCAGTGTTACACCCCCCCCCCCTCTCTATAACCCCCTGGGGCAGTGTTACCCCCCCCCTCTATAACCCCCTGGGGCAGTGTTACACCCCCCCCCCCTCTATAACCCCCTGGGGCAGTGTTACACCCCCCCCCTCTCTATAACCCCTGGAGCAGTGTTCCCCCCCCCTCTATAACCCCCTGGGGCAGTGTTCCCCCCCCCCTCTATAACCCCCTGGGGCAGTGTTCCCCCCCCTCTATAACCCCCTGGGGCAGTGTTCCCCCCCCTCTATAAGCCCCTGGGGCAGTGTTACACCCCCCCCCTCTATAACCCCCTGGGGCAGTGTTCCCCCCTCTATAACCCCCTGGGGCAGTGTTACCCCCCTCTATAACCCCCTGGGGCAGTGTTACTCCCCCCCTCTATAACCCCTGGGGCAGTGTTACTCCCCCCCCTCTATAACCCCCTGGGGCAGTGTTACTCCCCCCCCCTCTATAACCCCCTGGGGCAGTGTTACTCCCCCCCCTCTATAACCCCCTGGGGCAGTGTTACCCCCCCCCCCTCTAACCCCCTGGGGCAGTGTTACCCCCCCCCCCTATAACCCCCTGGGGCAGTGTTACCCCCCCCCTCTATAAGCCCCTGGGGCAGTGTTACACCCCCCCCTCTATAACCCCCTGGGGCAGTGTTCCCCCCTCTATAACCCCTGGGGCAGTGTTACCCCCCCCCCCCCCTCTTTAACCCCCTGGGGCAGTGTTACCCCCCCCCCTCTATAACCCCCTGGGGCAGTGTTCCCCCCCCCCCTCTATAACCCCCTGGGCAGTGTTCCCCCCCCCCTCTATAAGCCCCTGGGGCAGTGTTACACCCCCCCCCCCCTCTATAACCCCCTGGGGCAGTGTTCCCCCCTCTATAACCCCCTGGGCAGTGTTACCCCCCTCTATAACCCCCCTGGGGCAGTGTTACTCCCCCCCTCTATAACCCCTGGGGCAGTGTTACTCCCCCCCCTCTATAACCCCCTGGGGCAGTGTTACTCCCCCCCCTCTATAACCCCCTGGGGCAGTGTTACCCCCCCCCCTCTAACCCCCTGGGGCAGTGTTACCCCCCCCCCCTCTATAACCCCCTGGGGCAGTGTTACCCCCCCCCCTCTATAAGCCCCTGGGGCAGTGTTACACCCCCCCCCCTCTATAACCCCCTGGGGCAGTGTTCCCCCCTCTATAACCCCCTGGGGCAGTGTTACCCCCCCCCCTCTTTAACCCCCTGGGGCAGTGTTACCCCCTCTATAACCCCCTGGGGCAGTGTTACCCCCCCTCTATAACCCCCTGGGGCAGTGTTCCCCCCCCCCCTCTATAACCCCCTGGGGCAGTGTTACCCCCCCCCCTCTATAACCCCCTGGGGCAGTGTTACCCCCCCCCCCCTCTATAACCCCCTGGGGCAGTGTTACCCCCCCCCCCTCTATAACCCCCTGGGGCAGTGTGTCCCCCCCTCTATAACCCCCTGGGGCAGTGTTCCCCCCCCCCCCTCTATAACCCCCTGGGGCAGTGTTACCCCCCCCCTCTATAACCCCCTGGGGCAGTGTTACCCCCCCCCCCTCTATAACCCCCTGGGGCAGTGTTACCCCCCCCCCCTCTATAACCCCCTGGGGCAGTGTTACCCCCCCCCCCTCTTGGGCAGTGTTACCCCCTCTATAACCCCCTGGGGCAGTGTTACCCCCCTCTATAACCCCCTGGGGCAGTGTTACCCCCCCCCCCCTCTTGGGCAGTGTTACCCCCCTCTATAACCCCCTGGGGCAGTGTTACCCCCCTCTATAACCCCCTGGGGCAGTGTTACCCCCCCTCTATAACCCCCTGGGGCAGTGTTACCCCCCCTCTATAACCCCCTGGGGCAGTGTTACCCCCCTCTATAACCCCCTGGGGCAGTGCCACCATCTATGTGTCTGAGCTGAGCTCCAGCTGGAAGGAGCACTTGTCCAGTAAGTCGTCCATGATGTCCAGCAGAGCGGTTATGTCCGTGTATTCCATGTTTGGGTCGGGAAACTTCTCTCGGATGGCGCTGATGACGCAGGAGGGGATGGGGAGTCTCTGCCCCTTATCCTGGGGTCCGTGGGTCTGGACTAGGAAGGATCGGTAGGCGGCCATTCTCAGGTGCCTGATGAGAGAGAACACGTAATACACCACTGCCAGCGACTCACCAGATACCGGACCCCGACCCAAACAGACCTTCTCTCATGTTCTAGGAATTCTGCATTCGTCAGATCTGTAGAGAACTGCAGCAGAGCCACGAGCCAATCCCGATCCAGAACTCTCTTCTCAAACTGCGAGTACTGTGTGATGCACTGGTGGGATCCGCTGGGGACCTCCATGGGGCTCAGCTCCCGGCAGCACAGGCTCTCCCAGGGGACGGGCATCAGCCGGCAACAAGAGCAGCGGCACCAGTGCAGGTCCTGGAGTCTGCCCTCAGGGTCCGGATCCGGTTCTGCCTGTTGTTGTCTCTGACGTCTCAGGAACAGCTGCACACCCTGCACATCACCAGAAATACATACAGGGGGCGCCAGGTGTGCTACCCCAACATCCCCACTAACAGCCAACCCCACGAAATCCCAAAAGAGAAAATCATTACCAGATCATTACCAGATACGAGCGGTGATCCAGAGACGCGTCATCATCACCACCACCAACGGGGGCCTGAGAGAGGAGAACAAGCACAGGTCATATACACAGAGGAGAGTGAGCGAGGCGCGGCACAACAGAGAGGAGAGCGAGCGAGCGAGGCGCGGCACAACAGAGAGGAGAGCGAGCGAGCGAGGCGCGGCACAACAGAGAGGAGAGCGAGCGAGCGAGGCGCGGCACAACAGAGAGGAGAGCGAGCGAGCGAGGCGCGGCACAACAGAGAGGAGAGCGAGCGAGGCGCGGCACAACAGAGAGGAGAGCGAGCGAGGCGCGGCACAACAGAGAGGAGAGCGAGCGAGGCGCGGCACAACAGAGAGGAGAGCGAGCGAGGCGCGGCACAACAGAGAGGAGAGCGAGCGAGGCGCGGCACAACAGAGAGGAGAGCGAGCGAGGCGCGGCACAACAGAGAGGAGAGCGAGCGAGGCGCCGCACAACAGAGAGGAGAGCGAGCGAGGGGTCACACCACAGAGAGGAGAGCGAGCGAGGGGTCACACCACAGAGAGGAGAGCGAGCGAGGCGCCGCACAACAGAGAGGAGAGCGAGCGAGGCGCCGCACAACAGAGAGGAGAGCGAGCGAGCGAGGCGCCGCACAACAGAGAGGAGAGCGAGCGAGGCGCCGCACAACAGAGAGGAGAGCGAGCGAGGCGCCGCACAACAGAGAGGAGAGCGAGCGAGGCGCCGCACAACAGAGAGGAGAGCGAGCGAGGCGCCGCACAACAGAGAGGAGAGCGAGCGAGGCGCCGCACAACAGAGAGGAGAGCGAGCGAGGCGCCGCACAACAGAGAGGAGAGCGAGCGAGGCGCCGCACAACAGAGAGGAGAGCGAGCGAGGCGCCGCACAATAGAGAGGAGAGCGAGCGAGGGGTCATACCACAGAGAGGAGAGCGAGCGAGGGGTCACACCACAGAGAGGAGAGCGAGCGAGGCGCCGCATAACAGAGAGGAGAGCGAGCGAGGCGCCGCACAACAGAGAGGAGAGCGAGCGAGCGAGGCGCCGCACAACAGAGAGGAGAGCGAGCGGGGCGCCGCATAACAGAGAGGAGAGCGAGCGAGGCGCCGCACAACAGAGAGGAGAGCGAGCGAGGCGCCGCACAACAGAGAGGAGAGCGAGCGAGGCGCCGCACAACAGAGAGGAGAGCGAGCGAGGCGCCGCACAACAGAGAGGAGAGCGAGCGAGGCGCCGCACAACAGAGAGGAGAGCGAGCGAGGCGCCGCACAATAGAGAGGAGAGCGAGCGAGGCGCCGCACAACAGAGAGGAGAGCGAGCGAGGGGTCATACCACAGAAAGGAGAGCGAGCGAGGCGCCGCACAACAGAGAGGAGAGCGAGCGAGGGGTCATACCACAGAAAGGAGAGCGAGCGAGGCCCTGCACGACAGAGAGGAGAGCGAGCGAGGCGCCGCACAACAGAGAGGAGAGCAAGAGAAACCGCACGACAGGGAGGATACCAAGTGAGGCGCTGTACCACAGAGAGGAGAGCAAATGAGGCGCCACATAACAGTGAAGATACCCCGCAGAGGAGGAGGAGGCCAAACCCCACACAGGAGGAGGCGATCGAGGCTGTACTCCCCAGAGGAGGAGGAGGCGGACGTGGCCGTACCCCGCAGAGGAGGAGGAGGCGGACGTGGCCGTACCCCGCAGAGGAGGAGGAGGCCGTACCCCGCAGAGGAGGAGGAGGCCGTACCTCGCAGAGGAGGAGGAGGCCGTACCTCGCAGAGGAGGAGGAGGCCGTAACCCGCAAAGGAGGAGGAGGCCGTAACCCGCAGAGGAGGAGGAGGCCGTAACCCGCAGAGGAGGAGGAGGAGGCCATACCCCGCAGAGGAGGAGGCCGTACCCCGCAGAGGAGGAGGCCGTACCCCGCAGAGGAGGAGGAGGAGGCCGTACCCCGCAGAGGAGGAGGAGACCGTACCCCGCAGAGGAGGAGGAGGAGGCCGTACCCCGCAGAGGAGGAGGAGGAGGCCGTACCCCGCAGAGGAGGAGGAGGAGGCCGTACCCCGCAGAGGAGGAGGAGGAGGCCGTACCCCGCAGAGGAGGAGGAGGAGCCGTACCCCGCAGAGGAGGAGGAGGAGGCCGTACCCCGCAGAGGAGGAGGAGGAGGCCGTACCCCGCAGAGGAGGAGGAGGAGGCCGTACCCCGCAGAGGAGGAGGAGGCCGTACCCCGCAGAGGAGGAGGAGGCCGTACCTCGCAGAGGAGGAGGAGGCCGTACCTCGCAGAGGAGGAGGAGGCCGTAACCCGCAGAGGAGGAGGAGGCCGTAACCCGCAGAGGAGGAGGAGGAGGCCGTAACCCGCAGAGGAGGAGGAGGAGGCCGTAACCCGCAGAGGAGGAGGAGGAGGCCGTAACCCGCAGAGGAGGAGGAGGAGGCCGTAACCCGCAGAGGAGGAGGAGGAGGCCGTAACCCGCAGAGGAGGAGGAGGAGGCCGTAACCCGCAGAGGAGGAGGAGGAGGCCGTAACCCGCAGAGGAGGAGGAGGAGGCCGTACCCCGCAGAGGAGGAGGCCGTACCCCGCAGAGGAGGAGGCCGTACCCCGCAGAGGAGGAGGCCGTACCCCGCAGAGGAGGAGGAGGAGGCCGTACCCCGCAGAGGAGGAGGAGGCCGTACCCCGCAGAGGAGGAGGCCGTACCCCGCAGAGGAGGAGGAGGAGGCCGTACCCCGCAGAGGAGGAGGAGGAGGCCGTACCCCGCAGAGGAGGAGGCCGTACCCCGCAGAGGAGGAGGCCGTACCCCGCAGAGGAGGAGGAGGCCGTACCCCGCAGAGGAGGAGGAGGCCGTACCCCGCAGAGGAGGAGGAGGAGGCCGTACCCCGCAGAGGAGGAGGCCGTACCCCGCAGAGGAGGCGGCGGAGGCTGTACCCCGCAGAGGAGGAGGAGGCCGTACCCCGCAGAGGAGGAGGAGGCTGACGAGGCCGTACCCTGCGGAGGAGGAGGTGTACAAAACAGAAGAGGAGGACTACAAAGTCGTACCCCGCAGAGGAGGAGGCGATCGAGGCCGTACTCCCCAGAAGAGGAGGAGGCGGACGAGGTGGTACCCCGCAGAGGAGGATGAGGCCGTACCCCACAGACATTCTGCATTCAGACAACTGGTGTTTAGTCAGAGAACCTCCCCCAGGACAGGACATCTCCCCTGCATCACCTAGGGGGGTCGCTAAGGAGCGGTGACAGACAGGCAGGGGACACACACAGACAGATGAGGGTTACCATAGTGATATGCTGGAGCAGGGGCGGCCGTACATAGGAAGCACGTGCCCAGAACCCGGCAGGACCGGAAAGAGAAGGCGAGGAGCGCGAGGGATCATGGGAGATGTAGTTTTAGTGGCGTCCTCACAGCCCGAATCTCCGGCCACGCGCACAGACCAGTCCCCGCCGGCAGGGGGCAGCAGAACAGCGTGAGAGACGAGGGACCTCTGCTACCTGATGCCTGAGGGTGTACCGGGACAGACGGGGCAGAAGCGTCACCTGCTCCACCATAACATTACACGAGGGCGCCGCCCTGCTGGTCAGTAGTCACACAGCGGTACCGCGAGAACCCGGGTATCTAATCCTCTCCTGTGTGATACTGCCTGCTGAGATGTGTATCTAATCCTCTCCTGTGTGATACAGCCTGCAGAGCCGTGTATCTAATCCTCTCCTGTGTGATACTGACTGCTGAGCTGTGTATCTAATCCTCTCCTGTGTGATACTGCTGAGCTGTGTATCTAATCCTCTCCTGTGTGATACTGCTGAGCTGTGTATCTAATCCTCTCCTGTGTGATACTGCTGAGCGGTGTATCTAATCCTATCCTGTGTGATACTGCGGAGCTGTGTATCTAATCCCCTCCTATGTGATACTGCTGAGCTGTGTATCTAATCCTATCCTGTGTGATACTGCTGAGCTGTGTATCTAATCCTCTCCGGTGTGATACTGCTGAGCTGTGTATCTAATCCTCCCCTGTGTGACACTGCTGAGCTGTGTATCTAATCCTATCCTGTGTGATACTGTCTGCTGAGCTGTGTATCTAATCCTCTCCTGTGTGATACTGCTGAGCTGTGTATCTAATCCTATTCTGTGTGATACTGCTGAGCCGTGTATCTAATCCTATCCTGTGTGATACTGCTGAGCTGTGTATCTAATCCTATCCTGTGTGATACTGTCTGCTGTGTTGTGTATCTAATCCTATCCTGTGTGATACTGTCTGCAGAGCTGTGTATCTAATCCCATCCTGTGTGATACTGCTGAGCTGTGTATCTAATCCTCTCCTGTGTGATACTGCTGAGCTGTGTATCTAATCCTATCCTGTGTGATACTGACTGCTGAGCTGTGTATCTAATCCTATCCTCTGTGATACTGTCTGCTGAGCTGTGTATCTAATCCTCTCCTGTGTGATACTGCTGAGCCGTGTATCTAATCCTCTCCTGTGTGATACTGCTGAGCCGTGTATCTAATCCTCTCCTGTGTGATACTGCTGAGCTGTGTATCTAATCCTATCCTGTGTGATACTGACTGCTGAGCTGTGTATCTAATCCTATCCTCTGTGATACTGTCTGCTGAGCTGTGTATCTAATCCTATCCTGTGTGATACTGCTGAGCCATGTATCTAATCCTCTCCTGTGTGATACTGCTGAGCTGTGTATCTAATCCTCTCCTGTGTGATACTGCTGAGCGGTGTATCTAATCCTATCCTGTGTGATACTGCTGAGCTGTGTATCTAATCCTATCCTGTGTGATACTGTCTGCTGAGCTGTGTATCTAATCCCCTCCTATGTGATACTGCTGAGCTGTGTATCTAATCCTCTCCGGTGTGATACTGCTGAGCTGTGTATCTAATCCTCTCCTGTGTGATACTGCTGAGCTGTGTATCTAATCCTATCCTGTGTGATACTGACTGCTGAGCTGTGTATCTAATCCTATCCTGTGTGATACTGCTGAGCCGTGTATCTAATCCTCTCCTGTGTGATACTGCTGAGCTGTGTATCTAATCCTATCCTGTGTGATACTGACTGCTGAGCTGTGTATCTAATCCTATCCTCTGTGATACTGTCTGCTGAGCTGTGTATCTAATCCTGTCCTGTGTGATACACATCATAACCATTGGGTCAGAGAGTAATTTGTAGCTACCAATCACAGCTTAGCTCTCTTATACAGAGGTATATTGTTAGAAATTGTTACACGTAAAGTTAGTTAAAAAGAACACAGACCAAAACTAATATGCAGTGGAACACTTCTACATAGTGACCAATCAGATTACAGCTTTTATATTATAGCTCTTACTGTGTAAATAATATCTGCAATTTGATTGGTTGCAGCTGTTTGTTAGTTTTAGTTTTGTTAGTTTCAGTCAACTTTATTTATAAAGTTCAGGACAAACTTTCGGTGAGAGTACTAAATACATACATGACGATGTATATAGAGTACTACAACTCCCAGCAGGCAGTAATGATAAACTGGGCTCATGTTACACCATAGGAGGGTAATATAATCCAGAGCTCCAGCAGATGGGGGCGCCGCACTCTGCTCCAGCTGTCCTGCAGCTTTGTCACATCTGTCCCCATTCATTCCCGCGTTACAGAGGAGATTTGGGGACATCCTGCTCCGTGTTTCTGGAATTATGATGGATTTCCGGAGATCTGCTGCTTCCATATCCCTTTGTAAGAGGAAAAAGCTGCTCCAGTCACTAAGAGACGTCACCTGCAGAGCATCGCTCCTCTACCTCCTGATACATAGTGATATCTCCTGCAGAGCATCGCTCCTCTGCCTCCTGATACATAGTGATATATCCTGCAGAGCATCGCTCCTCTACCTCCTGATACATAGTGATATCTCCTGCAGAGCATCGCTCCTCTGCCTCCTGATACATAGTGATATATCCTGCAGAGCATCGCTCCTCTACCTCCTGATACATAGTGATATCTCCTGCAGAGCATCGCTCCTCTGCCTCCTGATACATAGTGATATATCCTGCAGAGCATTGCTCCTCCACCTCCTGATACATAGTGATATCTCCTGCAGAGCATCGCTCCTCTGCCTCCTGATACATAGTGATATATCCTGCAGAGCATCGCTCCTCTGCCTCCTGATACATAGTGATATATTCTGCAGAGCATCGCTCCTCTGCCTCCTGATACATAGCGATATATCCTGCAGAGCATCGCTCCCCTACCTCCTGATACATAGTGATATATCCTGCAGAGCATCACTCCCCTACCTCCTGATACATAGTGATATATCCTGCAGAGCATCGCTCCCCTACCTCCTGATACATAGCGATATATCCTGCAGAGCATCGCTCCCCTACCTCCTGATACATAGTGATATATCCTGCAGAGCATCGCTCCTCTGCCTCCTGATACATAGTGATATATCCTGCAGAGCATCGCTTCTCTACCTCCTGATACATAGTTATAAATCCTGCAGAGCATCGCTCCTCTGCCTCCTGATACATAGTTATAAATCCTGCAGAGCATCGCTCCTTTGCCTCCTGATACATAGTTATAAATCCTGCAGAGCATCGCTCCTTTGCCTCCTGATGCATAGCGATATATCCTGCAGAGTATTGCTCCTCTACCTCCTGATACATAGTGATATATCCTGCAGAGCATTGCTCCTCTACCTCCTGATACATAGTGATATATCCTGCAGATTATTACTCCCCTGACCTCTCTAGAGACCTGCAGATACTTAGTGATATATCCTGCAGATTATTACACCCCTGATCTCTCTAGAGATCTGCAGAGCATCGCTCCTCTCCCTCCTGATACATAGTGATATATCCTGCAGATTATTACACCCCTGATCTCTCTAGAGATCTGCAGAGCATCGCTCCTCTACCTCTTGATGCATAGTGATATATCCTGCAGATTATTGCACCATTGACCTCTCTAGAAGTCTGCAGAGCATCACTCCCCTACCTCCTGATACATAGTGATATCTCCAGCAGAGCATCACTCCCCTACCTCCTGATACATAGTGATATCTCAAGCAGATTATTACTCCTATAATCTCTACAGACCTACAAAGCATCGCTCCTCTATGTCCCGACACATTGAAGATGTTTACACCACTCACCTCTAGAGGTCTGCAGAGCATCGCTCCATGTTGCAGCCTCCTCCCTCAGAAGTCTCTATTTTCCACCCTCCCTGTGACCTCTTAGTACTTTCCCAGGACTGTCCCTGTGGGGTCACAGCTGTAGATTATATACATATAATGGTGTCAGCGTGGTGCCGCTAGCCCGGCCCTGTCACTCCCTGTATAACGTGGCTGCTGTACATCTCACGGGCGGCTTCTCCCCTCTCGCCCGTGGCGTGCCACATTTACACTTGGACACCATGTTGGCGTCTTGCTGTGGGGGGGGGGTGACGGGTTCTGCCTGCGCCATGTCACCCGTATAATATGTACGCCCGGTGAGTGACACTGAAGCCCCTGGCTGCGTCTTGTGCTGTTGGATCGGTCAGAATTGTCTCTGTTTACTGGGACAATCACTTCCAGATGTGCGTTACACTGTGTCAGCAAAAGGAGCGGGCCTGGGAGGGAGGGAGAGCAGCAGCGGAGGCACAGGCGCAGGAGGTGGAGGAGGGAGGCAGCCGCTATCCCCTCATTTCCAGGTAGAATCCTTGTCCCTGGTGATCTCTGACTACGACTACAACATCTGCCGCGCTCCTGTGTAATACCTCTAGAGGGCAGTAATGACCGCCACAATTCTCCAGATCCTAGTATTGCCCCCCTGCAGCAGGTGGCCCTACTAACCTTTATAGCCCTCAATAGCCCCCCCAATCTTTTTGTCCTTGTTCTCTGTGCAGCCTGTAGGTGGCAGCAGGGAGCGGGGGTGTTTTAAGGGGCCCTGGATGTGCACTTGTTTTTGCTCCCTCACAAAATCAAGGGCAAGGACTAACATGGAGCACTTGACCCTCCGTCTGCTCCGGCTTCTGGGAAAAAAATCTCTGGAGCGGAGTCGCCGCCAGATAAGGAAGTGCTGCACCTGCGCCGCCTGCGAGTCATTGTACAACTATTAATAACTGGAGCGGGTTTTCTTCTGCTATTAGTTTATTTTCTTACATTCTTGTGCTTCTCTCCCACTTACTATTATGTCTTTGACTGTTTTTCTTTTTTTCCCATTTTTCCGCTTATTTTGCTGTAATATTTCTCGGTCTGCACAGAATGTATACATTGCAGATAATCCACCGCAGGACTGTGGAAATATAGTGTAGGAGAGTCTTGTGGTGTGGGGTTTCAGTCCTCAGCATGCCAGTGTATGGTGCAGAGGCTTCACATACTGTATATACTCGTGTAATAGCCGAGTTTAGTAGCACACAAAATGTGCTATAAATTCCCATCTCAGCTTATACTTGAGTATATAAAAAATAAACTCACATACTCGCCTTCCCATGCTCCCCGCAGCTCCTCTTCACTCGTCCATGTGTTCTGCCGCAGGTACACTATGCCGTCACCAGCTGCGAGACTTCTGCCCGCTCTGTTACACAAGCACAGGAGAATTCCTCTTAACCTGTCTGTACCATCTATATTCCTCTATACTAACTGTAGTCCCCTGTATCTATAGACCCCTATACTCCTCTGTACTCTATGTAGTCACCTATACGCCTATATGCTATGTATAGTCCCCTGTAGTCCTCTATACTCTTATGTATGATCTATAGTCCCTTGTAGTCACCTATATTCCTCTTTACTTCTCTCTACTTATCTATAGTCCCCTATTCTCCTCTGTACTGTCTATAGTCCCCTATTCTCCTCTGTACTGTCTATAGTCCCCTGTACTCCTCTGTACTGTCTCTAGTCCCCTGTACTCCTCTGTACTGTCTCTAGTCCCCTGTACTCCTCTGTACTGTCTCTAGTCCCCTGTACTCCTCTGTACTGTCTCTAGTCCCCTGTACTCCTCTGTACTGTCTCTAGTCCCCTGTACTCCTCTGTACTGTCTCTAGTCCCCTGTACTCCTCTGTACTGTCTATAGTCCCCTGTACTCCTCTGTACTGTCTCTAGTCCCCTGTACTCCTCTGTACTGTCTCTAGTCCCCTGTACTCCTCTGTACTGTCTCTAGTCCCCTGTACTCCTCTGTACTGTCTCTAGTCCCCTGTACTCCTCTGTACTGTCTCTAGTCCCCTGTACTCCTCTGTCCTGTCTCTAGTCCCCTGTACTCCTCTGTACTGTCTCTAGTCCTCTGTACTCCTCTGTACTGTCTCTAGTCCCCTGTACTCCTCTGTACTGTCTCTAGTCCCCTGTACTCCTCTGTACTGTCTCTAGTCCCCTGTACTCCTCTGTACTGTCTCTAGTCCCCTGTACTCCTCTGTACTATCTATAGTCCCCTATTCTCCTCTGTACTGTCTCTAGTCCCCTGTACTCCTCTGTACTGTCTCTAGTCCCCTGTACTCCTCTGTCCTGTCTCTAGTCCCCTGTACTCCTCTGTACTGTCTCTAGTCCCCTGTACTCCTCTGTACTGTCTCTAGTCCCCTGTACTCCTCTGTCCTGTCTCTAGTCCCCTGTACTCCTCTGTCCTGTCTCTAGTCCCCTGTACTCCTCTGTCCTGTCTCTAGTCCCCTGTACTCCTCTGTACTGTCTCTAGTCCCCTGTACTCCTCTGTACTGTCTCTAGTCCCCTGTACTCCTCTGTACTGTCTCTAGTCCCCTGTACTCCTCTGTACTGTCTCTAGTCCCCTGTACTCCTCTGTACTGTCTCTAGTCCCCTGTACTCCTCTGTACTGTCTATAGTCCCCTGTACTCCTCTGTACTGTCTCTAGTCCCCTGTACTCCTCTGTACTGTCTCTAGTCCCCTGTACTCCTCTGTCCTGTCTCTAGTCCCCTGTACTCCTCTTTGATGCTGTGGTGACTGCCCCTCTGCAGGATGACTGTCCTGTACTACACTCATGTGGTCACTAGATGGCAGCAGTGCACACACAGCAGTTGTTGCAGTTGCAGTGTGTGAATAAGCCTCAATACTGATTCCCAAATATTTGGGTGTCATGTCTGTATCAGAGCAGAGACTGATCAAGAACCCGTGTGACAGCAGCACTGGTGGATCTGACAATCAGGACATTGCAGCGACACCTCAGCTGTGTGAGGGTTTGACCAGAATTGTGTCCGGTTTTCCTTTATGACCCCCCCCCTCTTTCATTTTATTAGAGTGAGAGAGCGCAACGCTCAGAGAGAGGGAGAGACAAAGAGGTTTAACCAATGCATGACTTGCTTTGGAAATCTCCCCTCCCCCTTGCCCGGCTTTTGTCCCCTCCACCAATCACAGTGCGGGGCTCCCGTCCGGCGGTGAATCGGTGGCGTCCAGACGGTCCCTCGCTGCCGGTGACAATGGCAGAGTAACATTGATGTGTATGAGCTGCTGTAACGTGTAACAGTATGTGATTAGCCCCCTCGCCCCGGCCGTGTCCCCGCATGCACTCTCCGAAACCTATCCCCCCCTCAGGAGCCGTCACCGGATAACAAATAAAACGGAGCAGACCAAGCAAAATAGAGCGCGCTACCTCCGGGTCTCCAGGAGCAGGATGGCGGCCAAGACAACATATGTTATAGAATAACATCGGGGCGAACCGCACGCAAATAACGCAAACGCCAAAGAGAGAGGGGGGGGGGGGGTAACGCTCCGGCCCCGGCACCGTCCTCACTTCACCCCTAGGTGCGGGCGCTGACATGTGCTTCTGGTTACCAGACCTCGGCTGCGGGCGGATGATTACATGTTAGGGGGCTTCGCTATAAGGTAGGGGGAATCCCGCAGCTACAGAGTGGGAATCCCCCAAACTGGAAAAAATGGCGAACATCATAAAACCGGCGGGGCTCCGGCGCGACCCGAGGTGAGAGAACACAACCTGCAAACACGTGTTATCTCCCCGCAGACACATGGTTCACATTACAGCGCAGATGTATCCAGGACCCCGGAGATCCCCCATAAATAAGGATTATAGGGGGGCATTGTCTTACAGAGCAGCAGGGGTTAAGATGAGGTATTACTCTCTAGTCGCACCATAAGCTGCACACACGTTATAAGTGGTCACATCTGGTTACCGACGGGCCTTGTAACAATTACAAGAATTGTCAATGCAGCTTTGCATGTGACTGGAGTAGAAGTTTGGATGTCAGTCCAGGTAGTAAAGCAGATACGTAGGGAATCTAGTGCCTACACAAGTCACATCCAGAGCTGCATTCAGGGCCACGGCGTGGGACACTAGAAGTTGTAAAGGCACCCACGACATATAAGAAGATAACTATGAGATACATTGGTGGCACCTCTGTTACGCAATAGAAAAATTGGATGTATATTCCAGGATTATAGCTTGTCCTGACACTGCTGTGCTCTGTGCTCTCAGCACTGAACTTCTCCTAAGCTTCTACCCTCTACTCTAAGTAAAAGCCGCTGCAGGCCTCTGGTTGGATACTACAGAAGTCACACAGAGTCAGGACGGGGGGCTTCATTAATTCAGTCATATAAAATAAGGAGGGGGCGGGGCTTATTAGGGGTGAGCCGCCATCTTTACCTCACTGCCGCGGGGGGAGACCTGTCAGGAGGTAATGCGACCCCCATCCTCTGCAGCCTCATTATTATAAATACCGGATCAGATTCCATGTCAGACCCTGGGACGTTCCCAGACGAAGCCGCACGCTCCACGCCAAGTCTGGGGGATCAGCGTCTGTACGGCAGACAGGAGGCGCTGCCAGGGGCTAGGACCGGGGATACACCACCCAGCTTTCTGCCCGGAGACACATAACACAGCAGATTAACCATTCAGTAATCTGGAAAGCTGGGTGACGGCGTTACACATAACCAGTGTGGAAAGCTGAGTGATGGCCGCCATGACAGCTCCAAGGTCACTGCTTAGGAGTGATATACTATTGGTAATATTGTCTTGCAGGGTCTGGGAAAGCTGAGTGACGCTGATGTAATGGCGCCATCCGTGACTGTGGGTTCAGTGGCTTCTTTGAAGGAACAGAGGACGAGAGATTTGCTGACAATGGCCTCGCACACGGGACAACGCTCTGGAGGAAAAACTGAAGGTCAGTGTCCTCTAGTCACAGCTAAAGCTCCGGCGAACACAGTAAATTCCTGACTCGATAGCAATCGCATCCACAATACATGAGGCGACAGCTGGCGGCCCCCAGATCGTGTCACAGGGGGGTTTTGGTGCGGCCGTAGTGGGCACAGCGCAGTGATTCAGCATGTGGGGACACCTGGGGGCTTCATGATGATGATGCCGCCATGTGCTGCAGCCGCCCCCTGTGTGGTGTAGTGTCCATATGTCAGTGCCATAGAGTAGTTCTAGAGCTCTGCCATGTAATACAAGCAATCCCAGTGTAATAGTAATAGTTGTGCCAACGTCTTAGGGTGATAGTGTCACACAGTGATAATAATAAAATACTGCCATACTGTGGTAACATATAGACGCTATACTGTATATATAGTACAGAATGTGTAGTATAGGATGTGTACAGCTCGTATTCATATATGGGTTGCAAAAATAAAAGCTATAGCTGTTCAAAGCCATTATCATATCTACTACTACAGTCACCTCCACAGCTGCAGCAAGCCTAGCTCACTAGTAACATTTAGAGCTGAATCTCCATCACTGCAGTTACAGCCGGTGCAGCATACAGCAGGTAGGTTCCATAATTCCATGAAAATTGCACAGGCAGATTGGGAATTTCTGTCAGCTCCTGAGACCCTCCAGAGTAGACCAGCAGGCTCCGCACTATCCTTCCAGCCGTGACAGCTCCTGAGGCCCTCAAGAGGAGACCAGCATGCCCTACATCCTTCTGCTAGGTCCAGAGACCCTCCAGAAGTCACCAGTGTGCCAGGTACCCTCCTGCCAGCTCCGGCAGACCCTCCATCGGTGACCAGCATGCACCGCACCATCCTTCTAGCCTTGGGAGCTGCCAAGAACCTCCAGAGGTGACCAGTGTGCTGGGTACTCTCCCGCCAGCTCCGAAGACCCTCCATTGGTGACCAGCATGCTCTGAACTGTCATTCCAGCCTCGGAACTGCCAAGACCCGCCAAAGGTGACCAACATGCCCTCCACCCTACAAGCTCCAGATACCCTCTAAATGTGACCAGTGTGCCAGGTACCCTCCCGGCAGCTCCAGAGACCCAACTGAGGTGACCAGTGTGTCGGGTACCTTCTTTCCAACTCGAGAGATCCCCCAGAAGTGACCAAAATGCTCCGCACCCTCGACAGCTCCTGATACCCTCCAGAGGTGGATAGAATTCCTGCACCATCCTACCAGCCTCAGCAGCTCCTTAGACCCTCCAAAGGTGACCAGTGTGCCCACATCCTCCCCCAAGCTCTATAGACCCAACTGAGGTGACCAGTGTGCACACACCCACTAACCCCAGAGGTGACGAGCATGCCCCACACCCTCCTGCTAGCTCCAGAGACCCTCCAGAGGTGACGAGCATGCCCTACACCCTCCTGCCAGCTCCAGAGACCCTCCAGAGGTGACCAGCATGCCCCCCACCCTCCTGCCAGCTCCAGAGACCCTCCAAAGGTGATGAGCATGCCCCACACCCTCCTGCTAGCTCCAGAGACCCTCCAGAGGTGACCAGCATGCCCCACACCCTCCTGCCAGCTCGAGAGACCCTCCAGAGGTGACCAGCATGCTCCCCACCCTCCTGCCAGCTCCAGAGACCCTCCAGAGGTGACGAGCATGCCCTACACCCTCCTGCCAGCTCCAGAGACCCTCCAGAGGTGACCAGCATGCCCTACACCCTCCTGCCAGCTCCAGAGACCCTCCAGAGGTGACCAGCATGCCCCACACCCTCCTGCCAGCTCCAGAGACCCTCCAGAGGTGATGAGCATGCCCCCCACCCTCCTGCCAGCTCCAGAGACCCTCCAGAGGTGACGAGCATGCCCCCCACCCTCCTGCCAGTTCCAGAGACCCTCCAGAGGTGACGAGCATGCCCCCCACCCTCCTGCCAGTTCCAGAGACCCTCCAGAGGTGACGAGCATGCCCCCCACCCTCCTGCCAGTTCCAGAGACCCTCCAGAGGTGACGAGCATGCCCCCCACCCTCCTGCCAGCTCCAGAGACCCTCCAGAGGTGACCAGCATGCCACACACCCTCCTGCCAGCTCCAGAGACCCTCCAGAGGTGATAAGCATGCCCCCCACCCTCCTGCCAGCTCCAGAGACCCTCCAGAGGTGACGAGCATGCCCCACACCCTCCTGCCAGCTTCAGAGACCCTCCAGAGGTGACGAGCATGCCCCCCACCCTCCTGCCAGTTCCAGAGACCCTCCAGAGGTGACCAGCATGCCCCACACCCTCCTGCCAGCTCCAGAGACCCTCCAGAGGTGACGAGCATGCCCCCCACCCTCCTGCCAGCTCCAGAGACCCTCCAGAGGTGACGAGCATGCCCCCCACCCTCCTGCCAGTTCCAGAGACCCTCCAGAGGTGACCAGCATGCCCCACACCCTCCTGCCAGCTCCAGAGACGCTCCAGAGGTGATAAGCATGCCCCCCACCCTCCTGCCAGCTCCAGAGACCCTCCAGAGGTGACGAGCATGCCCCACACCCTCCTGCCAGCACCAGAGACCCTCCAGAGGTGACAAGCATGCCCCACACCCTCCTGCTAGCTCCAGAGACCCTCCAAAGGTGACGAGCATGCCCCACGCCCTCCTGCCAGCTCCAGAGACCCTCCAGAGGTGACGAGCATGCCCCACACCCTCCTGCCAGCTCCAGAGACCCTCCAGAGGTGACGAGCATGCCCTACGCCCTCCTGCCAGCTCCAGAGACCCTCCAGAGGTGACGAGCATGCCCCACACCCTCCTGCCAGCTCCAGAGACCCTCCAGAGGTGACGAGCATGCCCTACGCCCTCCTGCCAGCTCCAGAGACCCTCCAGAGGTGACCAGTATGCCCCAATCCCTACCCCGCCATTTCCAGTGACCCTCCAGGGGTGACCAGAATGACCCAAACCCTCCTGCCAGCTCCAGAGACCCTCCAGAGGTAACGAGCATGCCCCACACCCTACCCTGCCATTTCCAGTGACCCTCCAGGGGGGACCAGCATGACCCACATTCTCCCTCCTTCTTTAGAGACCCTCCAGAGCCGTCCATTGTGCCCCGCACCCTCCCGTTTGGCTTGCCAGCTGCAATTACAATGTTTGATGATCACATAACCGCTGTGTGCTTGGCCAGTGAATCGCTCGGCATCACCGCAGCACACTTGGAACGGAGCTACATTCCCGGAGGAATTGTTCTGCAAGAGACAAAGCACAAAGATTGGCAGGAGGAGGGGGACTGGGATGTTATTGTAAAGATGGCGGACAACAACTCCCAGCGGCTGACTACAACTTCCAATAGCGCCCAATGGTGAAAGAGAACTTTCCGGATCCACATTTTCCTTTGTTGTGTCTCATCAGCATTTTCTTTGTGAATATTCTTATCGAATGTCCAGGATTTCAAAAGTTTTCATACCTCACCCGCATTATCCAAAACATGAGGGGATGAGTCATCGTCTAGTTCCCCATCAGATATTTGGCCAATTGAGGGTCCTAAGTCAAAAGCAGAAGACGTTGTGGGAACTTTTAGTGAGTCTGATTAATGGGGGCTGAGGTTCTTCCCTGGGCACCGGGGCGGGAGGAGGTGAGGTGAACGACCGTCCATGTTTACCCTCCATGACTCACTCCCCTATATGAATTACGGGAGGTCTCCATCGCAGCTGCCCCCCACCCCCTCCCCAAAATTTTCTGAGAAAGAAGAGAGTCATCCAGCCAGGAGGAGACGAGAGACAGATGGACTTGAGGGAGGGAGACAACACGGACTCTTCCAAAAAGATTTTTCATTGTGTACATTAAAAGCCACAGAAGGACCACCGAGGACAACGATCCATCTTCTCATGGAGGACTCGAGGGGCTACGGAGACCACTCACACATAATTTACAGTCAATTAGGGACAAGTCTTAAGACATTCCATAGATAACGATGTTCTGCGCCCCCTCCCCGATCCCGAAAGACAAAGGCAGTCCCAATCCAGATGCTCTCCTGAAAGATGACAGATCCTCTAAAAAAAAACAACAAAAAGCAACCTAATCGGACCCCTTCCGAGAGATGATAGACCCTTAAAAAAAACCAACCTCATCAAAAGTAGACAGACCTAAAGAGACCAAAAAGAGTAAGACAACTATAAATTGGAGTCCATTCTGAAAGATGACAGATCCTTTAAGTGACGTATAGATCGAAGCCCCTTCTGAGACTTGAAAGACCCTCGAAAAGAAGACAAAGAATTCATCTCATTCCAGAAGTTCTTGGACCCTGGCAGAATACAAAGACTTCAAGAGAAGATGATGGTCTATTGGTGGCCTCTCCTGGAAGATGAGACACCCTCTAAGAGAAGATGATGGTCTATTGGTGGCCTCTCCTGGAAGATGAGAAACCCTCTAAGAGAAGATGATGGTCTATTGGTGGCCTCTCCTGGAAGATGAGACACCCTCTAAGAGAAGATGATGGTCTATTGGTGGCCTCTCCTGGAAGATGAGAAACCCTCTAAGAGAAGATGATGGTCTATTGGTGGCCTCTCCTGGATGATGAGACACCCTCTAAGAGAAGATGATGGTCTATTGGTGGCCTCTCCTGGATGATGAGACACCCTCTAAGAGAAGATGATGGTCTATTGGTGGCCTCTCATGGAAGATGAGACACCCTCTAAGAGAAGATGATGGTCTATTGGTGGCCTCTCCTGGAAGATGAGAAACCCTCTAAGAGAAGATGATGGTCTATTGGTGGCCTCTCCTGGAAGATGAGACACCCTCTAAGAGAAGATGATGGTCTATTGGTGGCCTCTCCTGGAAGATGAGAAACCCTCTAAGAGAAGATGATGGTCTATTGGTGGCCTCTCCTGGATGATGAGACACCCTCTAAGAGAAGATGATGGTCTATTGGTGGCCTCTCCTGGAAGATGAGAAACCCTCTAAGAGAAGATGATGGTCTATTGGTGGCCTCTCCTGGATGATGAGACACCCTCTAAGAGAAGATGATGGTCTATTGGTGGCCTCTCCTGGATGATGAGACACCCTCTAAGAGAAGATGATGGTCTATTGGTGGCCTCTCATGGAAGATGAGACACCCTCTAAGAGAAGATGATGGTCTATTGGTGGCCTCTCCTGGAAGATGAGAAACCCTCTAAGAGAAGATGATGGTCTATTGGTGGCCTCTCCTGGAAGATGAGAAACCCTCTAAGAGAAGATGATGGTCTATTGGTGGCCTCTCCTGGATGATGAGACACCCTCTAAGAGAAGATGATGGTCTATTGGTGGCCTCTCCTGGATGATGAGACACCCTCTAAGAGAAGATGATGGTCTATTGGTGGCCTCTCATGGAAGATGAGACGACACCCTCTAAGAGAAGATGATGGTCTATTGGTGGCCTCTCCTGGAAGATGAGACACCCTCTAAGAGAAGATTATGGTCTATTGGTGGCCTCTCCTGGAAGATGAGAAACCCTCTAAGAGAAGATGATGGTCTATTGGTGGCCTCTCCTGGAAGATGAGACACCCTCTAGGAGAAGATGATGGTCTATTGGTGGCCTCTCCTGGAAGATGAGACACCCTCTAAGAGAAGATGATGGTCTATTGGTGGCCTCTCCTGGAAGATGAGAAACCCTCTAAGAGAAGATGATGATCTATTGGTGGCCTCTCTGGGAAGATGAGACACCCTCTAAGAGAAGATGATGGTCTATTGGTGGCCTCTCCTGGAAGATGAGAAACCCTCTAAGAGAAGATGATGGTCTATTGGTGGCCTCTCCTGGATGATGAGACACCCTCTAAGAGAAGATTATGGTCTATTGGTGGCCTCTCCTGGATGATGAGACACCCTCTAAGAGAAGATGATGGTCTATTGGTGGCCTCTCATGGAAGATGAGACGACACCCTCTAAGAGAAGATGATGGTCTATTGGTGGCCTCTCCTGGAAGATGAGACACCCTCTAAGAGAAGATTATGGTCTATTGGTGGCCTCTCCTGGAAGATGAGAAACCCTCTAAGAGAAGATGATGGTCTATTGGTGGCCTCTCCTGGAAGATGAGACACCCTCTAGGAGAAGATGATGGTCTATTGGTGGCCTCTCCTGGAAGATGAGAAACCCTCTAAGAGAAGATGATGGTCTATTGGTGGCCTCTCCTGGAAGATGAGACACCCTCTAGGAGAAGATGATGGTCTATTGGTGGCCTCTCCTGGAAGATGAGACACCCTCTAGGAGAAGATGATGGTCTATTGGTGGCCTCTCCTGGAAGATGAGACACCCTCTAGGAGAAGATGATGGTCTATTGGTGGCCTCTCCTAGAAGATGAGACACCCTCTAGGAGAAGAACACCTCCTGGAGCATGACAGACCTTCTTTGTGAAGACTAAGCGCTGGGCCTAATTGGACCATTCTGAATAATGAGACAGAAGATGCCACCACTCGTTTCCATCTTGGATTGTCTTCTTCTATAGAGGGAATGGTCTCATCTGGGGGAATAAACCGTGGCCTTCAAAGAAGATGACAACCCTCAGTGCTAAGATGTTTGGTGATGATTGGTGGATGATGCCCACACCATGGAAGTCATGTACACACGGGGTCTCTATCCAAAAAAAGTGGAGCTTTACCGTTTTCAAAAAGTTGAAGATCGCGTCTGTTTCCATTTCCTCTTGCGTAGCCATAATTCTGAAGGCCAAAGTCACCACGTCCCATCCAAAAGAAGACGACCCACATCTAACCCCACTACAAAAACAAGGTCAACCCCGACCATTTCCCATCCTCAAATAGTTTGAGGTCCACTGTGCAGGTTGTTAGTAGCAGCAGGACTGTAAAATATTGATTCAAGTTAAAGTAGCGCACTAGGGGCGTGTCCTCACACTGCTGTGCTCTGAGTCCTCTGCATTGTGCATCTTTACAACCCCTGTCCTCAGTAAATGTTGTAACAGGCTTCTGGTTGGATGATGTAGCTGTCACTCCAGGCAGAAAGGAGGGGCTATAAAGAAAGTCAATGCAGAGAGCTAAGAGCACAGCAGTGTGAGGACGTGTCTGGAGAAGCTAATAAGTGTAAATCGTTTGTACTCTCCGTCGCTCATCAATGGTTTGCTGTACAGGGGTATGAGCGGCACTTTATGGGGTAGATGTCAGACTCCGCTGTGATTGGCTGCTATGTTTTGGAGGTGATGAGATGTTCCTGGTGAGAGCAGCAGCTGTGCGATGACTCAGGGCGAGCAGGTAATGACACAGCGGTGAGATCACAGCCCTAAACCGCAGGAGGGGGGGTGCCGGGCCGCCGGCTCAGGGTCAGCCTCACATGTCTGTGACCCCACCAGACGTCTGGGATACAGAGCAACGCTGTAAACACCAGCACAATCTACCGCCATACTGTACACACAGGAGTTATCTGCTGCCCCAGAGCAAAACATGTGCGAGGAATTCTCTCATAATACCGTCATGTCCCAAAATAATACCGCCATACAGGGCCAAGTAACACACTGCCCATGTGATAGTGCCATACACTGCCCATGTAATACTGCCATACACTGCCCGTGTAATACTGCCATACACTGCCCATGTAATAGTGCCATACACTGCCCGTGTAATACTGTCATACACTGCCCGTGTAATAGTGCCATACACTGCCCGTGTAATAGTGCCATACACTGCCCGTGTAATACTGTCATACACTGCCCGTGTAATAGTGCCATACACTGCCCGTGTAATACTGCCATACACTGCCCATGTAATAGTGCCATACACTGCCCGTGTAATAGTGCCATACACTGCCCGTGTAATAGTGCCATACACAGCCCGTGTAATACTGCCATACACTGCCCGTGTAATAGTGCCATACACTGCCCGTGTAATAGTGCCATACACTGCCCGTGTAATACTGCCATACACTGCCCGTGTAATACTGCCATACTCTGCCCGTGTAATAGCGCCATACACTGCCCGTGTAATAGCGCCATACACTGCCCGTGTAATAGCGCCATACACTGCCCGTGTAATACTGCCATACACTGCCCGTGTAATACTGCCATACACTGCCCGTGTAATACTGTCATACACTGCCCGTGTAATAGTGCCATACACTGCCCGTGTAATAGTGCCATACACTGCCCGTGTAATACTGTCATACACTGCCCGTGTAATAGTGCCATACACTGCCCGTGTAATAGTGCCATACACTGCCCGTGTAATAGTGCCATACACTGCCCGTGTAATAGTGCCATACACTGCCCGTGTAATAGTGCCATACACTGCCCGTGTAATAGTGCCATACACTGCCCGTGTAATAGTGCCATACACTGCCCGTGTAATACTGCCATACACTGCCCGTGTAATAGTGCCATACACTGCCCGTGTAATAGTGCCATACACTGCCCGTGTAATACTGCCATACACTGCCCGTGTAATAGTGCCATACACTGCCCGTGTAATAGTGCCATGCAGTGTATATAATGGTGCCATACACTGCCCGTGTAATAGTGCCATACACTGCCCGTGTAATAGTGCCATACACTGCCCGTGTAATACTGTCATACACTGCCCGTGTAATAGTGCCATACACTGCCCGTGTAATAGTGCCATACACTGCCCGTGTAATAGTGCCATACACTGCCCGTGTAATAGTGCCATACACTGCCCGTGTAATAGTGCCATACACTGCCCGTGTAATAGTGCCATACACTGCCCGTGTAATAGTGCCATACACTGCCCGTGCAATAGTGCCATACACTGCCCGTGTAATAGTGCCA
Source organism: Engystomops pustulosus (assembly GCF_040894005.1). NCBI lineage: Eukaryota > Metazoa > Chordata > Amphibia > Anura > Leptodactylidae > Engystomops > Engystomops pustulosus. Next base: position 6,353,792 of record NC_092417.1, read on the forward strand.
TACACTGCCCGTGTAATAGCGCCATACACTGCCCGTGTAATAGCGCCATACACTGCCCGTGTAATAGCGCCATACACTGCCCGTGTAATAGCGCCATACACTGCCCGTGTAATAGCGCCATACACTGCCCGTGTAATAGCGCCATACACTGCCCGTGTAATACTGCCATACACTGCCCGTGTAATAGCGCCATACACTGCCCGTGTAATACTGCCATACACTGCCCGTGTAATACTGCCATACACTGCCCGTGTAATACTGCCATACACTGCCCGTGTAATACTGCCATACACTGCCCGTGTAATAGGGCCATACACTGCCCGTGTAATAGGGCCATACACTGCCCGTGTAATAGGGCCATACACTGCCCGTGTAATAGGGCCATACACTGCCCGTGTAATAGGGCCATACACTGCCCGTGTAATAGTGCCATACACTGCCCGTGTAATAGTGCCATACACTGCCCGTGTAATAGTGCCATACACTGCCCGTGTAATAGCGCCATACACTGCCCATGTAATAGCGCCATACACTGCCCATGTAATAGTGCCATACACTGCCCATGTAATACTGCCATACACTGCCCATGTAAAAGTGCCATACACTGCCCGTGTAATAGTGCCATACACTGCCCGTGTAATAGTGCCATACACTGCCCGTGTAATAGTGCCATACACTGCCCGTGTAATACTGTCATACACTGCCCGTGTAATAGTGCCATACACTGCCCGTGTAATAGTGCCATACACTGCCCGTGTAATACTGTCATACACTGCCCGTGTAATAGTGCCATACACTGCCCGTGTAATAGTGCCATACACTGCCCGTGTAATAGTGCCATACACTGCCCGTGTAATAGTGCCATACACTGCCCATGTAATAGCGCCATACACTGCCCATGTAATAGTGCCATACACTGCCCATGTAATACTGCCATACACTGCCCATGTAAAAGTGCCATACACTGCCCGTGTAATAGTGCCATACACTGCCCGTGTAATAGTGCCATACACTGCCCGTGTAATAGTGCCATACACTGCCCGTGTAATACTGTCATACACTGCCCGTGTAATAGTGCCATACACTGCCCGTGTAATAGTGCCATACACTGCCCGTGTAATACTGTCATACACTGCCCGTGTAATAGTGCCATACACTGCCCGTGTAATAGTGCCATACACTGCCCGTGTAATAGTGCCATACACTGCCCGTGTAATAGTGCCATACACTGCCCGTGTAATAGTGCCATACACTGCCCGTGTAATACTGCCATACACTGCCCGTGTAATAGTGCCATACACTGCCCGTGTAATAGTGCCATACACTGCCCGTGTAATACTGCCATACACTGCCCGTGTAATAGCGCCATACACTGCCCGTGTAATACTGCCATACACTGCCCATGTAATACTGCCATACACTGCCCGTGTAATAGTGCCATACACTGCCCGTGTAATAGTGCCATGCAGTGTATATAATGGTGCCATACACTGCCCGTGTAATAGTGCCATACACTGCCCGTGTAATAGTGCCATACACTGCCCGTGTAATACTGTCATACACTGCCCGTGTAATAGTGCCATACACTGCCCGTGTAATAGTGCCATACACTGCCCGTGTAATAGTGCCATACACTGCCCGTGTAATAGTGCCATACACTGCCCGTGTAATAGTGCCATACACTGCCCGTGTAATAGTGCCATACACTGCCCGTGTAATAGTGCCATACACTGCCGTGTAATAGTGCCATACACTGCCCGTGTAATAGTGCCATACACTGCCCGTGTAATAGCGCCATACACTGCCCGTGTAATAGCGCCATACACTGCCCGTGTAATAGCGCCATACACTGCCCGTGTAATAGCGCCATACACTGCCCGTGTAATACTGCCATACACTGCCCGTGTAATACTGCCATACACTGCCCGTGTAATACTGCCATACACTGCCCGTGTAATACTGCCATACACTGCCCGTGTAATACTGTCATACACTGCCCGTGTAATAGTGCCATACACTGCCCGTGTAATAGTGCCATACACTGCCCGTGTAATAGTGCCATACACTGCCCGTGTAATAGTGCCATACACTGCCCGTGTAATACTGTCATACACTGCCCGTGTAATAGCGCCATACACTGCCCGTGTAATAGCGCCATACACTGCCCGTGTAATAGCGCCATACACTGCCCGTGTAATAGCGCCATACACTGCCCATGTAATAGTGCCATACACTGCCCATGTAATACTGCCATACACTGCCCATGTAATAGTGCCATGCAGTGTATATAATGGTGCCATATGGTGATCGCGCTGTTCGGTGGAGTTACAGGATTGTTTCCTGGCAGTGCGGTGTCTCCCGTCCTGTTCGTGTTTCCTCAGGAAAGTTTTTGGGACCAGTGTTGCTTCTTGTAAGGTGCGGGACAGTCTTGGAGGGTCCGGGTGGGACAGGGAGGACTTCCCGGCAGGGAGAAGGGGCTGTGAGTCACCCAGGTGTCCCCATCCGTCACATATCCTTCCCGCCATCAATCAGGCGGAGCCCCCATCATAAGGAAGAAGGAACCCCCCACCCAACACAGGACAAAGCAAGGAAATCACTACTAATACTCCACTCACATCCCAAGCTGCAATCTCTGCTATTCTCCACGCACTGCCCCCTAGTGGTGCCATGATAGTACAGCACAGGGTCTGATGTCATGTAGTGTGAGATGTAGCATTCACCCAAGGGGAGGAGGAGGACAGGCTACAGGATGGAATATACCGCAGAGGGATACTGAGTATCTAATACTATCCTGTGTGATACTGCTGAGCTGTGTATCTAATCCTCTCCTGTGTGATACTGCTGAGCTGTGTATCTAATCCTATCCTGTGTGATACTGCCTGCTGAGCTGTGTATCTAATCCTCTCCTGTGTGATACTGCCTGCTGAGCTGTGTATCTAATCCTCTCCTGTGTGATACTGCTGAGCCGTGTATCTTATCCTCTCCTGTGTGATACTGCTGAGCTGTGTATCTAATCCTCTCCTGTGTGATACTGTCTGCTGAGCTGTGTATCTAATCCTCTCCTGTGTGATGCTGTCTGCTGAGCTGTGTATCTAATCCCATCCTGTGTGATACTGTCTGCTGAGCTGTGTATCTAATCCTATCCTGTGTGATACTGCTGAGCTGTGTATCTAATCCCCTCATGTGTGATACTGTCTGCTGAGCTGTGTATCTAATCCTCTCCTGTGTGATACTGCTGAGCTGTGTATCTAATCCCATCCTGTGTGATACCGTCTGCTGAACTGTGTATCTAATCCTATCCTGTGTGATACTGCTGAGCTGTGTATCTAATCCTATCCTGTATGATACTGCTGAGCTGTGTATCTAATCCCATCCTGTGTGATACCGTCTGCTGAACTGTGTATCTAATCCTATCCTGTGTGATACTGCTGAGCTGTGTATCTAATCCTATCCTGTGTGATACTGCTGAGCTGTGTATCTAATCCCATCCTGTGTGATACAGTCCTCTCTAGGCTGCGGGCGCTGGCTTGGGTTATTACAGGTGTGGAGACAGGTAAGTATAATTGCGCCCCCTCCTGCCCCCTGGGGGTAACAGCCAGTGTTGTGGCACAGACCCTCAGACAACAAGACGACGTGTATCAGGCCCCATCCCCCTATAACGGCAGCGGCTGCAGAGCCCCCCCCCCCCTCTATTTTCCCACTAAGGGAGTGCGCAGGGTTAATGGCGGTATATCGGGTGCTCACTGTGTGGAGCTGCAGTGTCGTTACATTTACAGCCGCCTTTTCCTCTGACCTCAGGGTCATCCACCAGCTGCAAAAGAAACTGGCTATTAAAGGGTTAATTAGCCCCCCCCCCCATAAACCTGCGGTCCCCGGTGGTGGCTCCCACATTCCCAGTATGTATCGGGGTGCGGATGGCGGGATCATCAGCGCGGTCCTGGAGCGTTACTGACACCCGTCATGAGGGATGAGACTGCGGCCACCCAGGAGGGAGACACCGATCACCGCCGGCCACCCTACATCTTGTAGGAATTATCACAGCCCAGAGGTCACACAGAGCCCCCCCCCCCCAGTGCTGCCGGGAGAGGGGCGCCCCCCCCCCAATGCTGCCGGGAGAGGGGCGCCCCCCAGTGCTGCCGGGAGAGGGGCCCGGGCTGGGGGAGCCCTTGCTTTTTACCATTGGCCCCTGTATAAGGTCTTCACCTGTGCAAATCCCAGCTGCAATAGAGGGCGGGACCGAAATATAACTGCCAGTAAAAGGGGCGGGGCTTTAAAAAAACTGCCATTAAAGGGGGCAGGGCTAAAAGATGACACAGCTACATTAGGAATAACTGTCATTATTGGGGGCGGGGCTCACAAACCCCAAACACAATAGAGGGTGTAACTAAGGAGTGACAGCAGTTATTGGGACCTGACTTAAAGTCAACTGCCATTGTATCGGGTGGGACCGAAAAATAGGGGTAACAATAGGGGTGGGATTTGAAAATACCGGATACAATTGGGGGAGGACTCAAAAATAACTGACATAGAGGCCTCAAATACCAGCGGGGGGGTGGGGGGGGGGGCTTGGCCTAGGGGGCCCTTTATTCTGTGCACACACAAAAATATGCGGGGAATAACTGTGGACTTGGGAGATTTATCCACTCGGATAGGACTGCCCTTTTTGAGGGGGGCTTCTGGATGTTCCTTAAAAGTTGACAGCACTTCTGGTCATGGACGGAGTCACGAAGGCCGGTTCCCCCAAAATACAAATGTAAGAGAGGACGGGATAACGCGGAGAATCTCCATGGGTAATGGTTTCATCACTGTTATTAGGGGGAGGGTCTCGTCATACGGGGTCACAACCTTTAAGAGCATTTGGACTGAGAGTGGAATCTGCAGAGACCAAACCTCTCATTAGCAGAAAGAGTCACACGGCGGAGGAATAGGTTGTGTGGACAGAGGAGACGTTCTCCATAATTCATTTTAGTGATAAAAACCAGTGTAATTTATTTGGGACTGATGGGAAACATGATCACTGTCAAACAAGACTGAACCCAAAGTGTGAAGCAGTCAGTGAGAGGTGGTGGAGGAAGTGTCAGGGTTTGGGGAATGTTCCGGTAGCAGGACTTCTCATACAGATACATGGCAGAGGGACTACAAGTGTCAGCACCTTCTACAACCTGCGGCTCCTCTCTTGTGCTCATCACCCAATCAGCAGCAAAGTGCAGGACAATGTCCCCTGTCCCCCAGCAAAATCCAGGAAACGCACAACAGTCCCAAAACTGTGGAAGAAAAGCGGAGCCAGGGTTGAGGTCCTGTGCTCTCCCTACTGACTGGTGACTGCTGGGACCTGCAGAAAATGTCAGTATAATCTCTCTCTGCGCTGCAGTCATTGCTGTTCTCTAATTATCAGCATCACGTTTTTTGCTTCAGATTTGATCAATGGAGATTACATTGGGGCATATTTACTAGAGCAGTGCAGGGGGGTGTACTATGTGCAGGGGGTGTACTATGTGCAGGGTGTACTATGTGCAGAGTGTACTATGTGCAGGGTGTACTATGTGCAGGGTGTACTATGTGCAGGGTGTGTACTATGTGCAGGGGGTGTACTATGTGCAGGGTGTGTACTATGTGCAGGGTGTGTACTATGTGCAGGGTGTGTACTATGTGCAGGGTGTGTACTATGTGCAGGGTGTACTATGTGCAGGGTGTACTATGTGCAGAGTGTACTATGTGCAGGGTGTACTATGTGCAGGGTGTACTATGTGCAGGGTGTACTATGTGCAGGGTGTACTATGTGCAGGGTGTGTACTATGTGCAGGGTGTGTACTATGTGCAGGGGGTGTACTATGTGCAGGGGGTGTACTATGTGCAGGGGGTGTACTATGTGTGTGGGGGGTGTACTATGTGCAGGATGTACTATGTGCAGGGGATGTGTACTATGTGCAGGTTGTGTACTATGTGCAGGGGGGGTGTACTGTGTGCAGTGTCCTGTGTACTATGTGCAGGGGGTGTGTACTATGTGCAGGGGGTGTGTACTGTGTGCAGGGGGTGTACTATGTGCAGTGTGTATTATGTGCAGGGGGTGTACTATGTGCAGGGGGGGTGTACTATGTGCAGGGGGGGTGTACTGTGTGCAGTGTCCTGTGTACTATGTGCAGGGGGTGTGTACTATGTGCAGGGGGTGTGTACTGTGTGCAGGGGGTTTACTATGTGCAGGGGGTGTGTACTGTGTGCAGGGGGTGTACTATGTGCAGGGGGTGTACTATGTGCAGGGGGTGTGTACTATGTGCAGGGGGGTGTACTATGTGCAGGGGGGTGTACTATGTGCAGGGGGGTGTACTATGTGCAGGGGGGTGTACTATGTGCAGGGGGGTGTACTATGTGCAGGGGGGTGTACTATGTGCAGGGGGGTGTACTATGTGCAGGGGGGTGTACTATGTCCAGGGTGTGTACTATGTGCAGGGGGGTGTACTATGTGCAGGGGGGTGTACTATGTGCAGGGGGGTGTACTATGTGCAGGGTGTGTACTATGTGCAGGTGGTGTACTATGTGCACGGGGGTGTACTATGTGCAGTGTCCTGTGTAATGTGCAGGGGGGTGTACTATGTGCAGTGTGTACTATGTGCAGGGGGTGTACTATGTGCAGTTTGTACTATGTGCAGTGTCCTGTGCAATGTGCAGGAGGCGCCAGATTCAGGATTTCTGGTGCACGTCCTTGATGAATCTTGTGCCCCTGCACTGCCCCGATAGAGGGCCCCCTTTTTTGGTGCACCTGTAACATGGGACATGTGATATAATTCTGTAGGTCTCTCCATGATGTGGCGCTCGGTCCCCCTGAACCCCGGAGCGTGACATCTCTGGTGTCTGATGGTTTTTAGTCTGAATTATTATAACTAAACAATTAATGATAAATTATATTTTTGAATTTTTTGGCAGTTTTTTCTGTAAATGTTAAATATGGAATAAGTTTTCATTTTAAATTCAGATTTTCACCCCCCCCCCCTCCTCCGCAGCCGCTCGCAGGGCCTAGCTGGAAGTGACCCAGGGAGAGTCTTAATCAGAACCCCATGTGGAGCGGAGGATGTGGGAAGAGTTCTGGCTGCAAAGTATGAAAACAGCTGGATGGTAGAAAACCGAGGAGATGCCCCCCCCCCCCCCCGCCATCAGCTGATAATCAACTGCGACTGCTCCGTAATAGGACCCAGATAGAGGCATGATCTCCACTCCGTATACTACAACCCCTGCCTGTATATCCTGTGTGAGAGGTAGTCACAGCCCCGCCCCCTGCCTGTATATCCTGTGTGAGAGGGAGTCACAGCCCCGCCCCCTGCCTGTATCTCCTGTGTGAGAGGTAGTCACAGCCCCGCCCCGTGCCTGTATATCCTGTGTGAGAGGGAGTCACAGCCCCGCCCCCTGCCTGTATATCCTGTGTGAGAGGGAGTCACAGCCCCGCCCCCTGCCTGTATATCCTGTGTGAGAGGGAGTCACAGCCCCGCCCCCTGCCTGTATATCCTGTGTGAGAGGGAGTCACAGCCCCGCCCCCTGCCTGTATATCTTGTGTGAGAGGGAGTCACAGCCCCGCCCCCTGCCTGTATATCCTGTGTGAGAGGTAGCCACAGCCCCGCCCCTGTCTGTATATCCTGTGTGAGAGGTAGTCACAGCCCCGCCCCCTGCCTGTATATCCTGTGTGAGAGGTAGTCAGAGCCCCGCCCCCTGCCTGTATATCCTGTGTGAGAGGTAGCCACAGCCCCGCCCCTGTCTGTATATCCTGTGTGAGAGGTAGTCACAGCCCCGCCCCCCTTCCTGTATATGCTGTGTGAGAGGTAGTCACAGCCCCGCCCCCTGCCTGTATATCCTGTGTGAGAGGTAGTCACAGCCCCGCCCCCTGCCTGTATATCCTGTGTGAGAGGTAGTCACAGCCCCCCCCTGCCTGTATATCCTGTGTGAGAGGTAGTCACAGCCCCGCCCCTGTCTGTATATCCTGTGTGAGAGGTAGTCACAGCCCCGCCCCCTGCCTGTATATCCTGTGTGAGAGGTAGTCACAGCCCCGCCCCCTGCCTGTATATCCTGTGTGAGAGGTAGTCACAGCCCCCCCCTGCCTGTATATCCTGTGTGAGAGGTAGTCACAGCCCCGCCCCCTGCCTGTATATCCTGTGTGAGAGGTAGTCACAGCCCCGCCCCCTGCCTGTATATCCTGTGTGAGAGGTAGTCACAGCCCCGCCCCCTGCCTGTATATCCTGTGTGAGAGGTAGTCACAGCCCCGCCCCCTGCCTGTATATCCTGTGTGAGAGGTAGTCACAGCCCCGCCCCTGTCTGTATATCCTGTGTGAGAGGTAGTCACAGCCCCGCCCCCTGCCTGTATATCCTGTGTGAGAGGTAGTCACAGCCCCGCCCCCTGCCTGTATATCCTGTGTGAGAGGTAGTCACAGCCCCGCCCCCTGCCTGTATATCCTGTGTGAGAGGTAGTCACAGCCCCGCCCCCTGCCTTTATATCCTGTGTGAGAGGTAGCCACAGCCCCGCCCCTGTCTGTATATCCTGTGTGAGGTAGTCACAGCCCCGCCCCCTTCCTGTATATGCTGTGTGAGAGGTAGTCACAGCCCCGCCCCCTGCCTGTATATGCTATGTGAGAGGTAGTCACAGCCCCGCCCCCTGCCTGTACATCCCGTGTGAGAGGTAGTCAGAGCCCCGCCCCCTGCCTGTATATCCTGTGTGAGAGGTGGTCACAGCCCCGCCTCCTGCCTGTATATCCTGTGTGAGAGGTAGTCACAGCCCCGCCTCCTGCCTGTATATCCTGTGTGAGAGGTAGTCACAGCCCGCCCCCTGCCTGTATATCCTGTGTGAGAGGTAGTCACAGCCCCGCCCCCTGCCTGTACATCCTGTGTGAGAGGTAGTCACAGCCCCGCCCCCTGCCTGTACATCCTGTGTGAGTGGTAGTCACAGCCCCGCCCCCTGCCTGTATATCCCATGTGAGTGGTAGTCACAGCTCCGCCCCCTGCCTGTATATCCTGTGTGAGAGGTAGTCACAGCCCCGCCCCCTGCCTGTATATCCTGTGTGAGAGGTAGTCACAGCCCGCCCCCTGCCTGTATATCCTGTGTGAGAGGTAGTCACAGCCCCGCCCCCTGCCTGTACATCCTGTGTGAGAGGTAGTCACAGCCCCGCCCCCTGCCTGTATATCCTGTGTGAGAGGTAGTCACAGCCCGCCCCCTGCCTGTATATCCTGTGTGAGAGGTAGTCACAGGCCCGCCCCCTGCCTGTATATCCTGTGTGAGAGGTAGTCACAGCCCCGCCCCCTGCCTGTATATCCTGTGTGAGAGGTAGCCACAGCCCCGCCCCTGTCTGTATATCCTGTGTGAGAGGTAGTCACAGCCCCGCCCCCTGCCTGTATATCCTGTGTGAGAGGTAGTCACAGCCCCGCCCCCTGCCTGTATATCCTGTGTGAGAGGTAGCCACAGCCCCGCCCCTGTCTGTATATCCTGTGTGAGAGGTAGTCACAGCCCCGCCCCCTTCCTGTATATGCTGTGTGAGAGGTAGTCACAGCCCCGCCCCCTGCCTGTATATGCTATGTGAGAGGTAGTCACAGCCCCGCCCCCTGCCTGTACATCCCGTGTGAGAGGTAGTCAGAGCCCCGCCCCCTGCCTGTATATCCTGTGTGAGAGGTAGTCACAGCCCCGCCTCCTGCCTGTATATCCTGTGTGAGAGGTAGTCACAGCCCCGCCCCCTGCCTGTATATCCTGTGTGAGAGGTAGTCACAGCCCGCCCCCTGCCTGTATATCCTGTGTGAGAGGTAGTCACAGCCCCGCCCCCTGCCTGTACATCCTGTGTGAGAGGTAGTCACAGCCCCGCCCCCTGCCTGTATATCCTGTGTGAGAGGTAGTCACAGCCCGCCCCCTGCCTGTATATCCTGTGTGAGAGGTAGTCACAGGCCCGCCCCCTGCCTGTATATCCTGTGTGAGAGGTAGTCACAGCCCCGCCCCCTGCCTGTATATCCTGTGTGAGAGGTAGCCACAGCCCCGCCCCTGTCTGTATATCCTGTGTGAGAGGTAGTCACAGCCCCGCCCCCTGCCTGTATATCCTGTGTGAGAGGTAGTCACAGCCCCGCCCCCTGCCTGTATATCCTGTGTGAGAGGTAGCCACAGCCCCGCCCCTGTCTGTATATCCTGTGTGAGAGGTAGTCACAGCCCCGCCCCCTTCCTGTATATGCTGTGTGAGAGGTAGTCACAGCCCCGCCCCCTGCCTGTATATGCTATGTGAGAGGTAGTCACAGCCCCGCCCCCTGCCTGTACATCCCGTGTGAGAGGTAGTCAGAGCCCCGCCCCCTGCCTGTATATCCTGTGTGAGAGGTAGTCACAGCCCCGCCTCCTGCCTGTATATCCTGTGTGAGAGGTAGTCACAGCCCCGCCCCCTGCCTGTATATCCTGTGTGAGAGGTAGTCACAGCCCCGCCCCCTGCCTGTACATCCTGTGTGAGAGGTAGTCACAGCCCCGCCCCCTGCCTGTACATCCTGTGTGAGTGGTAGTCACAGCCCCGCCCCCTGCCTGTATATCCCATGTGAGTGGTAGTCACAGCTCCGCCCCCTGCCTGTATATCCTGTGTGAGAGGTAGTCACAGCCCCGCCCCCTGCCTGTATATCCTGTGTGAGAGGTAGTCACAGCCCCGCCCCTGCCTGTATATCCTGTGTGAGAGGTAGTCACAGCCCTGCCCCCTGCCTGTATATCCTGTGTGAGAGGTAGTCACAGCCCCGCCCCCTGCCTGTATATCCTGTGTGAGAGGTAGTCACAGCCCCGCCCCCTGCCTGTACATCCTGTGTGAGAGGTAGTCACAGCCCCGCCCCCTGCCTGTACATCCTGTGTGAGAGGTAGTCACAGCCCCGCCCCCTGCCTGTATATCCTGTGTGAGAGGTAGTCACAGCCCCGCCCCCCGCCTGTATATCCTGTGTGAGAGGTAGTCACAGCCCCGCCCCCTGCCTGTATATCCTGTGTGAGAGGTAGTCACAGCCCCGCCCCCCGCCTGTATATCCTGTGTGAGAGGTGGTCACAGCCCCGCCCCCCGCCTGTATATCCTGTGTGAGAGGGAGTCACAGCCCCGCCCCCTGCCTGTATATCCTGTGTGAGAGGTGGTCACAGCCCCGCCCCCTGCCTGTATATCCTGTGTGAGAGGTAGTCACAGCCCCGCCCCCCGCCTGTATATCCTGTGTGAGAGGGAGTCACAGCCCCGCCCCCTGCCTGTATATCCTGTGTGAGAGGTAGTCACAGCCCCGCCCCCTGCCTGTATCTCCTGTGTGAGAGGTAGTCACAGCCCCGCCCCCTGCCTGTATCTCCTGTGTGAGAGGTAGTCACAGCCCCGCCCCCTGCCTGTATCTCCTGTGTGAGAGGTAGTCACAGCCCCGCCCCCTGCCTGTATCTCCTGTGTGAGAGGTAGTCACAGCCCCGCCCCCTGCCTGTATCTCCTGTGTGAGAGGTAGTCACAGCCCCGCCCCCTGCCTGTATCTCCTGTGTGAGAGGTAGTCACAGCCCCGCCCCCTGCCTGTATCTCCTGTGTGAGAGGTAGTCACAGCCCCGCCCCCTGCCTGTATCTCCTGTGTGAGAGGTAGTCACAGCCCCGCCCCCTGCCTGTATCTCCTGTGTGAGAGGTAGTCACAGCCCCGCCCCCTGCCTGTATCTCCTGTGTGAGAGGTAGTCACAGCCCCGCCCCCTGCCTGTATCTCCTGTGTGAGAGGTAGTCACAGCCCCGCCCCCTGCCTGTATATCCTGTGTGAGAGGTAGTCACAGCCCCGCCCCCTGCCTGTATCTCCTGTGTGAGAGGTAGTCAGTTGTTCTCTTGGGATTAGATGTTTCTATTTAACTATAAAAAAGAACATTTCTGGGAGTAATTGTAGTATTTGGCGCTGGTCCAGCGCTCGGTGCTGTGGGATGATGGGTCTGGGTCGGTGCCAGTGGTGATTCTCCGGCTTCCCATGAGTAATGGCGGCTCCTCTGCGTCACTATGTGGAGGTGACATCCAAACCTCTGAGAAGGAACTTCAAAAACTCCCGGCAGAATCCCGGAAATGAGGAGAGTGGCAGCGGGTGACATGTTGGATCCATCAGCGCCAGAGGGAACGTTACGCAACACGTGCTGGAGCCTGATGTCACTGGATCGGGGACAAGAACCAGCTGGTGGCTCTGGGATCACCGTGTCCTGGGACATCTCCCCAAACTTCTAGGAATATCGGACACTCTAAAAGGGCTTCTTAAAGGGATGGGTCAGCAGGTGCTACATAATGTCCCTGGAGATGTGTGTATGCTATAAGTAGCAGCAGGACTGTGAACTATGGATCTGTATTCCAGGATTGTAGCTGCCTGCATGTCTATACACTCATATGCTCATTTCTCTCTAGCTCCTCCCCTCTGCTCTGAGTAAAAGCTGTAACAGGATTCAAGTTGAATACTGCAGCAGTCTTACAGTGTGAAGAGCACAGCAGTGTGAGGACATAACACCAGCTACAATCCTGGAATATAAATCCACATATCACAGTCCTGCTGCTACTAACAACATACACAACCACATACCTGTATGCGGCGGGCACAGAGCACAGCAGTGTTGGGGGTTACCATAGTGCAGTGCAGGGCAGCCTGTCACACACAGTGCCCCCTGTACACTGTGCCCTGTACCTGCTGTAAACCTGCCAGTCCTCACTAGGAGGAGACCCCTGGTAAAAGCTTTTAGGAGGCCACGGTCTCCCTCCCGCCCCCCACAGACGCCTGATTTATGGCCGCCCACCTCATCCATGACGGGACCATCCGGCTCAGCACTAAAAATGTTTCCTCCGTACATTATTACCCCCATTATAGCTTTATTACCCTCCACTAACCCTGAGGGTCCTGCAGTACACAGACAAGACACAGCACAGACACACAGCATACATATACTACATGCATACACAACATACACACATACATACATACATACACATCATACACAGCATACACCCACACAGCATACACACATAAATACATATACACACATACATACATACATTTTCATACATACACAGCATACATACATACACAACAAACATGCATACATAGTCATACATACATATACAGTTATACTTACACAGCATAGCATACATACACAATATATATACATAGTCATACATACACAGCATACATGCACAGTATACATACATATATATACTATACATACATACACACCGTATACACACATACACTCACTGGCCACTTTATTAGGTCCACCATGCTAGTAACGGGTTGGACCCCCTTTTGCCTTCAGAACTGCCTCAATTCTTCGTGGCATAGATACAACAAGGTGCTGAAAGCTCCTCAGAGATTTTGCTCCATATTGACATGATGGCATCACACAGTTGCCGCAGATTTGTCGGCTGCACATCCATGATGCGAATCTCCCGTTCCACCACATCCCAAAGATGCTCTATTGGATTGATATCTGGTGACTGTGGAGCCATTTGTGTCCAGTGACCTCATTGTCATGTTCAAGAAACCAGTCTGAGATGATTCCAGCTTTATGACATGGCGCATTATCCTGCTGAAAGTAGCCATCAGATGTCACAGGGGACATTGTGCTCATAAAGGGATGGACATGGTCAGCAACAATACTCAGGTAGGCTGTGGCGTTGTACCAAGGGGCCCAAAGACACCATGACACCACCAGCACCAGCCTGACCCGCTGATAAAAGGCAGGATGGATCCATGACACCACCACCACCAGCCTGAGCCGCTGATACAAGGCAGGATGGATCCATGACACCACCAGCACCAGCCTGAGCCGCTGATACAAGGCAGGATGGATCCATGACACCACCACCACCAGCCTGACCCGCTGATACAAGGCAGGATGGATCCATGACACCAGCACCACCAGCCTGAGCCGCTGATACAAGGCAGGATGGATCCATGACACCAGCACCACCAGCCTGAGCCGCTGATACAAGGCAGGATGGATCCATGACACCACCACCACCAGCCTGAGCCGCTGATACAAGGCAGGATGGATCCATGACACCAGCACCAGCCTGACCCGCTGATACAAGGCAGGATGGATCCATGACACCACCACCACCAGCCTGAGCCGCTGATACAAGGCAGGATGGATCCATGACACCACCACCAGCAGCCTGACCCACCACCACCAGCCTGACCCGCTGATACAAGGCAGGATGGATCCATGACACCACCACCACCAGCCTGACCCGCTGATACAAGGCAGGATGGATCCATGACACCAGCACCACCAGCCTGAGCCGCTGATACAAGGCAGGATGGATCCATGACACCACCACCACCAGCCTGAGCCGCTGATACAAGGCAGGATGGATCCATGACACCACCACCACCAGCCTGACCCGCTGATACAAGGCAGGATGGATCCATGACCACCACCACCACCAGCCTGAGCCACTGATACAAGGCAGGATGGATCCATGACACCACCACCACCAGCCTGAGCCGCTGATACAAGGCAGGATGGATCCATGACACCACCACCACCAGCCTGACCCCCTGATACAAGGCAGGATGGATCCATGACACCAGCACCACCAGCCTGACCCCCTGATACAAGGCAGGATGGATCCATGACACCACCACCACCAGCCTGAGCCGCTGATACAAGGCAGGATGGATCCATGACACCACCACCACCAGCCTGAGCCGCTGATACAAGGCAGGATGGATCCATGACCACCACCACCACCAGCCTGAGCCACTGATACAAGGCAGGATGGATCCATGACACCACCACCACCAGCCTGAGCCGCTGATACAAGGCAGGATGGATCCATGACACCACCACCACCAGCCTGAGCTGCTGATACAAGGCAGGATGGATCCATGACACCAGCACCACCAGCCTGACCCCCTGATACAAGGCAGGATGGATCCATGACACCACCACCACCAGCCTGAGCCGCTGATACAAGGCAGGATGGATCCATGACACCACCACCACCAGCCTGAGCCGCTGATACAAGGCAGGATGGATCCATGACACCACCAGCACCAGCCTGACCCGCTGATACAAGGCAGGATGGATCCATGACACCACCAGCACCAGCCTGAGCCGCTGATACAAGGCAGGATGGATCCATGCTTTCATGTTGTTGACGCCAAATTCTGACCCTACCATCCGAATGTCGCAGCAGAAATCGAGACTCATCAGACCAGGCATCGTTTTTCCAATTTTCTACTGTCCAATTTCGATGAGCTTGTGCAAATTGTAGCCTCAGTTTCCTGTTCTTAGCTGAAAGGAGTGGCACCCGGTGTGGTCTTCTGCTGCTGTAGCCCATCTGCCTCAAAGTTGGACGTACTGTGCGTTCAGAGATGCTCTTCTGCCTACCTTGGTTGTAACGGGTGGTGATTTGAGTCACTGTTGCCTTTCTATCAGCTCGAACCAGTCTGCCCATTCTCCTCTGACCTCTGGCATCAACAAGGCATTTCCGCCCACAGAACTGCCGCTCACTGGATGTTTTTTCTTTTTCGGGCCATTCTCTGTAAACCCTAGAGATGGTTGTGCGTGAAAATCCCAGTAGATCAGCAGTTTCTGAAATACTCAGACCAGCCCTTCTGGCACCAACAACCATGCCACGTTCAAAGGCCACAAATCACCTTTCTGCCCCATACTGATGCTCGGGAGAACTGCAGGAGATTGTCTTGACCATGTCTACATGCCTAAATGCACTGAGCTGCCGCCATGTGATTGGCTGATTAGAAATTAAGTGTTAACGAGCAGTTGGACAGGTGCACCTAATACAGTGGCCGGTGAGTGTATATACTATACATACATACACACAGTATACATACATATATGTATACAGAATTTAAACAGTAATTTGTGTCGCAAGATCAAGCACTTACATGCATTGGGAAGAAGAACTTGAACTCTGGCGGACCTCTGCGCAGCAGCGACACATGCAGGAACTCAGGCGCACGATGTTAATGAATCACGCCGGACTCAAATCAGCGTCGGACAACGCGCTGCGGGATCGCGTCAGGACTGGGTAAGTAAATGTGCCCCTTTGTGTAATTGCAGCTGTGGCTACTGCCTGGTAAGGTAACAGTTAATATTGTGATATGTGATTGTCCTATGATGTTCCTGTAACACAAGCTGGAAGGTGATTGGAGGAGTGCTACCACCTGACCAGGGAGGATATAAACCCCTGCTGGGCGGGAGCACATGGTCTGTCCTAGCTGTCCGCAGACAGAACCAAGCCTCAGGGTCTGCCAGAGCCATTATCCTAATTTCAGGAACTTCCCGTGCCGCAGGCCCCTGCCTGGCACCCAGGGCAAGTCCAGAGACTTAAAGGAAACCTACCACTTGAAGTGGCAGGTTTAAGAAGAAAACATTGAGCACCATTGAGCTTATTTTAGTTAGTGTTTTAAACTGCTGCATCGCGGTATAAAACACTTTTTAAACTTTATAGCCGGCGCAGGGAGGTACGCGCTCGATGCTTACCATGCGCGCGACTACATAGGAAGTGAAGGAGAGCCGCGCGCATGGTAAGCGCCGAGCGCGTACCTGCCTGCGCCGGCTATACAGTTTAAAAAGTGTTTTATACCGCGATACAGCGGTTTAAAACACTAACAAAAATAAGCTCCGGCACCAGCTCACCCTGAGCTCACCCTGAGCTGGTGCTCAATGTTTTCTTCTTAAACCTGCCACTTCAAGTGGTAGGTTTCCTTTAAGCCTTGAGGTGAGATCCACCACCCTGACACAGCTTCATCTCTATCAGCCAAGCCTGAACCTACTACCAGGCTGTAACCTTCCTGTGGAGCGGCTTTCCATGATTCTTCCGGCTTGAGAATCTGCTGTTATCGTTTGGCCGTTGCCTGCTGTTAAATAAAGAACTGTAAGTTGATTTGCACAACATTGGCTCTGTCTGATCCCTGGATATGGCTGTTACCACCACGGGCTTCCCCATCTGTTACCCAGGGACCTATCTTACAGACACTCAGGGGTTTCCCCAGGGAGAACCGGTACCACAGCCTCTCCCTCCATATATCTTGTACACACCACCTGCTGGAGACCTGCCAGGCTGTAGGACAGTCCTCCGGTCCCCATACCAAGCACCGTGACCACAGCGTGCCCTACGCCGCAACCACCAGCCACTCCGGTATTCTGGGCCCCGGCTGCTTCCAGGCCCCAGGACAAGGCTGGGCCCCGGTGGGGGATGTTGCATATACACCTACATGGACTCCCCTTTCACACAAGTATATAGCAGCAGATACATGGACGTCCTCTCATACACTCACATCTCATGTAGTGCGGCCGCTGCACTCACATCACAGATCTGCTGTCAAGATGTCTTCTTCTGTAATCTCCGCTGTGTGATCTTTCCGAGTTCACACGGGGTTAATGGCTTCTCGGGGACACAAACCCCCAGCATCCCGGGCCCTGAAGACGCCTGTCATACTCATTTCTGGGATTACAAAGCTCTGAACCATCATCATCACTTTACTGATCCTGAGTTACGGGCATACTCTAGTCACAACCAGAGCTGCATCAAGATGGCCGCCGCTAGCCAGGGGGCAGATATCTGCAGTGCTGGGCCGAGTCTTCTGTCTGCGTTTCCCGTTTTATGGTTTTACCAGCTCGGAAATCGCCCCATTTCTTCATCATTTCTTGGTTTCTTCTGAATTCCATCAGGATTGTAATAAAACTCTTCCGTTCTCGGAAAACATCATGTGAATGTGTCCTCGGAGAGTCTGAGCGGCCTCAGGTGTCCATCTCCGCAGACGCCACCATACGTGGCGGATACCTCATTGAGGGTCCCGCATGGGGGTACACGGCACATTAAGTGAGATGAATGTGGGGAATTTACCCGGGAATTTTAGATTTTTCCATAAATATTTCCACATACCGGATCAAGTGATGATACCGACCCATAATAACATCCTGTAGTATACTCTAATCACACCCAAAGCTGCATACAAACAACTGATTTCCATGTCCAGGCCCTGAACCTGCAAGGGGCTACATTGAAGCACTTGCCTTGCATTGGCTGCAGTAAAATGACCCCCGAGGACCCCTTTAATGGGGCGATTTATATGTGTGATATATAGAGGCTTCCACATAACAAGAAAGTGATTGTGACTCTCCCCGGTGACACGGACCTCATTGTCCATCGCTGCCGAACACTTCTCACTTTCCTGTTACTTTATTTGGGCTCTTTGTTGGCCGTGAAATAAACCGCAGTGATCTCATCCCCGAGCGAGAGACGTCCCCAGATGTCACCACAGCACAAAGACACTTGTCACACACAATGACCAACATCCCGAAGAGCGGGAGAAGAGGAAGCAGGTGTAACGGGAACATACCCCCCCCCCCCCCCATGTCTGCAAATAAACTCCATAATACTGCCCCCTATGTACAAGAATATAACTACTATAACACTGCCCCCTATGTACAGGAATATATCTACTATAATACTGCCCCCTATGTACAAGAATATAACTACTATAATACTGCCCCCTATGTACAAGAATATAACTACTATAATACTGCCCCCTATGTACAAGAATATAACTACTATAATACTGCTCCCTATGTACAAGAATATAACTACTATAATACTGCCCCCTATGTACAAGAATATAACTACTATAATACTGCCCCTATGTACAAGAATACAACTACTATAATACTGCCCCCTATGTACAAGAATATAACTACTATAATACTGCCCCCTATGTACAAGAATATAACTACTATAATATTGCTCCCCTATGTACAAGAATATAACTACTATAATACTGCCCTCTATGTACAGTAATATAACTACTATAATACTGCCCCCTATGTACAAGAATATAACTACTATAATACTGCCCCCTATGTACAAGAATATAACTACTATAATACTGCCCCCTATGTACAAGAATATAACTACTATAATACTGCCCCCTATGTACAAGAATATAACTACTATAACACTGCCCCTGTGTACAAGAATATAACTACTATAATACTGCCCCCTATGTACAAGAATATAACTACTATAATACTGCCCCCTATGTACAGGAATATAACTACTATAATACTGCCCCCTATGTACAAGAATATAACTACTATACTACTGTCTCTATGTACAGGAATATAACTACTATAATACTGCCCCATATGTACAAGAATATAACTACTATAATACTGCCCCCCTATGTACAAGAATATAACTACTATAATACTGCCCCCTATGTACAGGTATATAACTACTATAATACTGCCCCCTATGTACAAGAACATAACTACTATAATACTGCCCCCTATGTACAAGAATATAACTACTATAATACTGCCCCCTATGTACAGGGATATAACTACTATAATACTGCCCCCTATGTACAAGAATATAACTACTATAATACTGCCCCCTATGTACAAGAATGTAACTACTATAATACTGCCCCCTATGTACAAGAATATAACTACTATAATACTGACCCCTATGTACAGGAATATAACTACTATAATACTGCCCCCTATGTACAAGAATATAACTACTATAATACTGCCCCCTATGTACAAGAATATAACTACTATAATACTGCCCCCTATGTACAGGAATATAACTACTATAATACTGCCCACTATGTACAGGAATATAACTACTATAATGCTGCCCCCTATGTACAAGAATATAACTACTATAATATCGCCCCCTATGTACAGGAATATAACTACTTTAATACTGCCCCCTATGTACAGGAATATAACTACTATAATACTGCCCCCTATGTACAGGAATATAACTACTATAATACTGCCCCCTATGTACAAGAATATAACTACTATAATACTGCCCCCTATGTACTGGAATATAACTACTATAATACTGCCTCCTATGTACAAGAATATAACTACTATAATACTGCCCCCTATGTACAAGAATATAACTACTATAATACTGCCCCTATGTACAAGAATATAACTACTATAATACTGCCCCCTATGTACAAGAATATAACTACTATAATACTGCCCCCTATGTACAAGAATATAACTACTATAATACTGCCCCCTATGTACAAGAATATAACTACTATAATACTGCCCTCTATGTACAAGAATATAACTACTTTAATACTGCCCCCTATGTACAGGAATATAACTACTATAATACTGCCCCCTATGTACAGGAATATAACTACTATAATACTGCCCCCTATGTACAAGAATATAACTACTATAATACTGCCCCCTATGTACAAGAATATAACTACTATAATACTGTCTCCTATGTACAAGAATATAACTACTTTAATACTGCCCCCTATGTACAGGAATATAACTACTATAATACTGCCCCCTATGTACAGGAATATAACTACTATAATACTGCCCCCTATGTACAAGAATATAACTACTATAATACTGCCCCCTATGTACAGGAATATAACTACTATAATACTGCCCCCTATGTACAAGAATATAACTACTATAATACTGCCCCCTATGTACAAGAATATAACTACTATAATACTGCCCCTATGTACAAGAATATAACTACTATAATACTGCCCCCTATGTACAAGAATATAACTACTATAATACTGCCCCCTATGTACAAGAATATAACTCCTATAATACTGCCTCCTATGTACAAGAATATAACTACTATAATACTGCCCCCTATGTACAAGAATATAACTACTATAATACCGCCCCCTATGTACAAGGATATAACTACTATAATACTGCCCCTATGTATAGGAATATAACTACTATAATACTGCTCCTATGTACAAGAATATAACTACTATAATACTGCCCCCTATGTACAAGAATATAACTACTATAATACTGCCCCTATGCACAAGAATATAACTACTATAATACTGCCCCCTATGCACAAGAATATAACTACTATAATACTGCTCCCTATGTACAAGAATATAACTACTATAATACTGCCCCCTATGTACAGGAATATAACTACTATAATACTGCCCCCTATGTACAGGAATATAACTACTATAATACTGCTCCCTATGTACAGGAATATAACTACTATAATACTGCCCCCTATGTACAAGAATATAACTACTATAATACTGCCCCCTATGTACAAGAATATAACTACTATAATACTGCCCCCTATGTACAGGGATATAACTACTATAATACTGCCCCCTATGTACAAGAATATAACTACTATAATACTGCCCCCTATGTACAGGAATATAACTACTATAATACTGCCCACTATGTACAGGAATATAACTACTATAATGCTGCCCCCTATGTACAAGAATATAACTACTATAATACTGCCCCCTATGTACAAGACTATAACTACTGTAATACTGCCCCCTATGTACAAGAATATAACTACTATAATACTGCCCCCTATATACAAGAATATAACTACTATAATACTGCCCCCTATGTACAAAGATATAACTACTATAAACTGCCCCCTATGTACAAGAATATAACTACTATAATACTGCCCCCTATGTACAGGAATATAACTACTATAATACTGCCCACTATGTACAGGAATATAACTACTATAATGCTGCCCCCTATGTACAAGAATATAACTACTATAATACTGCCCCTTATGTACATGAATATAACTACTATAATACTGCCCCTTATGTACAAGAATATAACTACTATAATACTGCCCCCTATGTACAGCAATATAACTACTATAATACTGCCCCCTATGTACAAGAATATAACTACTATAATACTGCCCCTATGTACAGGAATATAACTACTATAATACTGCCCCCTATGTACAAGACTATAACTACTATAATACTGCCCCCTATGTACAAGAATATAACTACTATAATACTGCTCCCTATGTACAAGAATATAACTACTATAATACTGCCCCCTATGTACAAGAATATAACTACTATAATACTGCCCCCTATGTACAAGAATATAACTACTATAATACTGCCCCCTATGTACATGAATATAACTACTATAATACTGCCCCTTATGTACAAGAATATAACTAATATAATACTGCCCCCTATGTACAGGAATATAACTACTATAATACTGCCCCCTATGTACAAGAATATAACTACTATAATACTGCCCCCTATGTACAGGAATATAACTACTATAATACTGCCCCTTATGTACAGGAATATAACTACTATAATACTGCCCCCTATGTACAGGAATATAACTACTATAATACTGCCCCCTATGTACAGGAATATAACTACTATAATACTGCCCCCTATGTACAAGAATATAACTACTATAATACTGCCCCCTATGTACAAGAATATAACTACTATAATACTGCCCCCTATGTACAAGAATATAACTACTATAATACTGCCCCCTATGTACAGGAATATAACTACTATAATACTGCCCCCTATGTACAAGAACATAACTACTATAATACTGCCCCTATGTACACGAATATAACTGCTATAATACTGCCCCCTATGTACAGGAATATAACTACTATAATACTGCCCACTATGTACAAGAATATAACTACTATAATACTGCCCCCTATGTACAGGAATATAACTACTATAATACTGCCTCCTGTGTACACGAATATAACTGCTATAATACTGCCCCCTATGTACAAGAATATAACTACTATAATACTGCCCCCTATGTACAAGAATATAACTCCTATAATACTCCCCCCTATGTACAGGAATATAACTACTATAATACTGCCCCCAATGTACAAGAATATAACTACTATAATACTGCCCCCTATGTACAAGAATATAACTACTATAATACTGCCCCCTATGTACAGGAATATAACTACTATAATACTGCCCCCTATGTACAAGAATATAACTACTATAATACTGCCCCCTATGTACAACAATATAACTACTATAATACTGCCCCCTATGTACAGGAATATAACTACTATAATAGTGCCCTCTATGTACAGGAATATAACTACTATAATACTGCCCCCTATGTACAAGAATATAACTACTATAATACTGCCCCCCTATGTACAGGAATATAACTACTATAATAGTGCCCTCTATGTACAGGAATATAACTACTATAATACTGCCCCCTATGTACAGGAATATAACTACTATAATACTGCCCCCTATGTACAAGAATATAACTACTATAATACTGCCCCCTATGTACAAGAATATAACTATTATAATACTGCCCCCTATGTACAGGAATATAACTACTATAATAGTGCCCTCTATGTACAGGAATATAACTACTATAATACTGCCCCCTATGTACAAGAATATAACTACTATAATACTGCCCCCTATGTACAGGAATATAACTACTATAATACTGCCCCCTATGTACAAGAATATAACTACTATAATACTGCCCCCTATGTACAGGAATATAACTACTATAATACTGCCCACTATGTACAAGAATATAACTACTATAATACTGCCCCCTATGTACAGGAATATAACTACTATAATACTGCCCACTATGTACAAGAATATAACTACTATAATACTGCCCCCTATGTACAGGAATATAACTACTATAATACTGCCCCTTATGTACAGGAATATAACTACTATAATACTGCCCCCTATGTACAGGAATATAACTACTATAATACTGCCCCCTATGTACAGGGATATAACTACTATAATACTGCCCCCTATGTACAAGAATATAACTACTATAATACTGCCCCCTATGTACAAGAATATAACTACTATAATGTTGCCGCCTATGTACAGGAATAGAACTACTATAATACTGCCACCTGTGTACAAGAATAGAACTACTATAATACTGCCACATGTGTACAAGAATAGAACTACTATAATACTGCCACCTGTGTACAAGAATATAACTACTATAATACTGCCCCCTATGTACAGGAATATAACTACTATAATACTGCCCCCTATGTACAAGAATATAACTACTATAATACTGCCCCCTATGTACAAGAATATAACTACTATAATACTGCCCACTATGTACAAGAATATAACTACTATAATACTGCCCCCTATGTACAAGAATATAACTACTATAATACTGCCCCTATGTACAAGAATATAACTACTATAGTACTGCCCCCTATGTACAAGAATATAACTACTATAATACTGCCCCCTATGTGCAAGAATATAACTACTATAATACTGCCTCCTATGTACAGGAATATAACTACTATAATACTGCCTCCTATGTACAAGAATATAACTACTATAATACTGCCCCTATGTACAGGAATATAACTACTATAATACTGCCCCCTATGTACAAGAATATAACTACTATAATACTGCCCCCTATGTACAAGAATATAACTACTATAATACTGCCCCCTATGTACAAGAATATAACTACTATAATACTGCCCCCTATGTACAGGAATATAACTACTATAATACTGCCCCCTATGTACAAGAATATAACTACTATAATACTGCCCCCTATGTACAAGAATATAACTACTATAATACTGCCCCCTATGTACAAGAATATAACTACTATAATACTGCCCCTATGTACAAGAATATAACTACTATAACACTGCCCCCTATGTACAAGAATATAACTACTATAATACTGCCCCCTATGTACAAGAATATAACTACTATTATACTGCCTCCTATGTACAGGAATATAACTACTATAATACTGCCCACTATGCTGTTGTGTTTCGGTGTATGCTGTTGCTGATGTCATGGTGTAGATATCTGCAGGGTCTCCGGGGGATACATGGTAACATTCCTGTGTGTTATGTGGCAGTGAGTGCAGGGTATTGCGGTATATGTATATGTCATAGTTCATGTAGTGGGAGGTATCACCTGTGTCTCCGGGTTGCTCTGTGTTTCGGTCAGTATTTGTGGCCCCCCTCTCCTCGGTGAGGTATAATCCAGCACATTACGGTATGTCTGCTCTCAGCACATCTGTAAATCGTACACGCATGTAGCGGCGCAGGGAGGTGATTACACGTCTGAGCGCGCTGCACTTTGTGCAATTGTAACATCTACAGGAATGTGCGTCTTACACAATCCGCCATCTGTGGTACGAAAGGCACAGCTGGACGCAAGACTGGCGCAACCTGCCGCACCCCTACACCAGTATGACTCCGGAGACAAATGGTAGATATTTCCTGACGATGACATCACACAATGATGACATCACAACACCAAGATGTCACATGACCATGATAGTTGATGCAAGGATTGTACATCAGCGCACAGGTTCATGTGTCAGCCAGGTGTACGGCGGACACCTCAATGATATAAGCGGCAACGGGAGTCCGGACTCAAAGTATTGAGGCTCATTAATGCCCGCCAGTTCAGTAATACCGGACACAGCTGGGGGTGGGGCTCAGTAGTACCAGATACAGCAGGGGGTGGGGCTCAGTAATACCGGACACAGCAGGGGATGGGGCTCAGTAGTACCAGACACAGCTGGGGGTGGGGCTCAGTAGTACCAGATACAGCAGGGGATGGGGCTCAGTAGTACCGGATACAGCAGGGGGTGGGGCTCAGTAGTACCAGATACAGCAGGGGGTGGGGCTCAGTAATACCGGACACAGCAGGGGATGGGGCTCAGTAGTACCAGACACAGCTGGGGGTGGGGCTCAGTAGTACCAGATACAGCAGGGGATGGGGCTCAGTAGTACCGGATACAGCAGGGGGTGGGGCTCAGTAGTACCAGATACAGCAGGGGATGGGGCTCAGTAATAGGAGACACAGCAGGGGGTGGGGCTCAGTAGTACCGGACACAGCTGGGGGTGGGGCTCAGTAGTACCAGATACAGCAGGGGATGGGGCTCAGTAGTACCGGATACAGCAGGGGGTGGGGCTCAGTAGTACCAGATACAGCAGGGGATGGGGCTCAGTAATAGGAGACACAGCAGGGGGTGGGACTCAGTAGTACCGGACACAGCAGGGGGTGGGGCTCAGTAATAGGAGACACAGCTGGGGGTGGGGCTCAGTAGTACCGGATACAGCAGGGGGTGGGGCTCAGTAATAGGAGATGCAGCAGGGGGTGGGGCTCAGTAGTACCGGATACAGCAGGGGGTGGGGCTCAGTAGTACCGGATACAGCAGGGGATGGGGCTCAGTAGTACCGGATACAGCAGGGGGCGGGGTTTAGTAATACGAGACACAGCAGGGGGTGGGGCTCAGTAATACAAGACACAGCAGGGGGTGGGGCTCAGTAGTACGGGACACAGCAGGGGGTGGGGTTGAGTGATAGCGGACACAGCAGGGGGTGGGGTTCAGTAATACCGGACACAGCAGGGGGTGGGGCTCAGTAGTACCGGATACAGCAGGGGGTGGGGCTCATTAATAGGAGACACAGCAGGGGGTGGGGCTCAGTAGTACCGGATACAGCAGGGGGTGGGGCTCAGTAATACGAGACACAGCAGAGGGGGGGGCTCAGTAGTACCGGATACAGCAGGGGGTGGGGCTCAGTAATAGGAGACACAGCAGGGGGTAGGGCTCAGTAGTACCGGATACAGCAGGGGGTGGGGCTCACTAATACGAGACACAGCAGGGGGTGGGGCTCAGTAGTACCGGATACAGCAGGGGGTGGGGCTCAGTAATAGGAGACACAGCAGGGGGAGGGGCTCAGTAATACCGGATACAGCAGGGGGCGGGGTTTAGTAATACAAGACAGCAGGGGGTGGGGCTCAGTAATACAAGACACAGCAGGGGGTGGGGCTCAGTAGTACGGGACACAGCAGGGGGTGGGGTTGAGTGATACCGGACACAGCAGGGGGTGGGGTTCAGTAATACCGGACACAGCAGGGGGTGGGGCTCAGTAATAGGAGACACAGCAGGGGGTGGGGCTCAGTAGTACCGGATACAGCAGGGGGTGGGGCTCAGTAATAGGAGACACAGCAGGGGGTGGGGCTCAGTAGTACCGGATACAGCAGGGGGTGGGGCTCAGTAATAGGAGACACAGCAGGGGGTGGGGCTCAGTAATACAAGACACAGCAGGGGGTGGGGCTCAGTAGTACGGGACACAGCAGGGGGTGGGGTTGAGTGATACCGGACACAGCAGGGGGTGGGGTTCAGTAATACCGGACACAGCAGGGGGTGGGGCTCAGTAGTACCGGATACAGCAGGCGGTGGGGCTCATTAGTAGGAGACACAGCAGGGGGTGGGGCTCAGTAGTACCGGATACAGCAGGGGGTGGGGCTCAGTAATAGGAGACACAGCAGGGGGTAGGGCTCAGTAGTACCGGATACAGCAGGGGGTGGGGCTCAGTAATACGAGACACAGCAGGGGGTGGGGCTCAGTAGTACCGGATACAGCAGGGGGTGGGGCTCAGTAATACCGGATACAGCAGGGGGCGGGGTTTAGTAATACAAGACACAGCAGGGGGTGGGGCTCAGTAATACAAGACACAGCAGGGGGTGGGGCTCAGTAGTACGGGACACAGCAGGGGGTGGGGTTGAGTGATACCGGACACAGCAGGGGGTGGGGTTCAGTAATACCGGACACAGCAGGGGGTGGGGTTCAGTAATACCAGGCACAGTAGGGGTTGGGGCTCAGTAATACGAGACACAGCAGGGGGTGGGGTTCAGTAATACCAGACACAGCAGGGGGTGGGGCTCAGTAATACCAGACACAGCAGGGTGGGGCTCAGTAATACCAGACAAAGCAGGGGGTAGGGTTCAGTGATACCGGACACAGCAGGGGGTGGGGTTCAGTAATACCGGACACAGTAGGGGGTGGATCTCAGTATTACGAGACACAGCAGGGGTTGGGGCTCAGTAATACGAGACACAGCAGGGGGTGGGGTTGAGTGATACCGGACACAGCAGGGGGTGAGTTTCAGTAATACCAGGAACAGTAGGGGATGGGGTTCAGTAATTGCAGGCACAATAGGGGTGGGGCTCAGTAATACCGGACACAGTAGGGGGTGGATCTCAGTATTACGAGACACAGCAGGGGTTGGGCTCAGTAATACGAGACACAGCAGGGGGTGGGGTTGAGTGATACTGGACACAGCAGGGGGTGAGTTTCAGTAATACCAGGAACAGTAGGGGATGGGGTTCAGTAATTGCAGGCACAATAGGGGTGGGGCTCAGTAATACCAGACACAGCAGGGGGTAGGGTTTAGTAATACTGGACACAGCAGGGGATGGGGCTCAGTAATACGAGACACAGCAGGGGGTGGGGCTCAGTAATACCAGTCACAGCAGGGGGAGGGGTTCAGTAATACCGGACGCAGCAGGGGGAGGGGTTCAGTAATACCGGACGCAGCAGGGGGTGGGGTTCAGTAATACTGGACACAGTAGGGGTAGTGTTCAGTAATACTAGACACAGCAGGAGGTGGGGGTTCAGTAATACCGGACACAGCAGGCGGTGGGGTTCAGTAATACCGGACACAGCAGGGAGTGGGGTTCAGTAATACCAGGCACAATAAGGGGTGTGGCTCAGTAATTCCAGGCACAAAAAGGGGTGGGGCTCTGTAATACCGGGCTCAGTAGGGGGTGGGGCACAGTAATAACAGGTACAAAAAGGGGTGGGGCTCAGTAATACCGGGCTCAGTAGGGGGTGGGGCACAGTAATAACAGGTACAATAAAGTGTGGGTTTGGGAGTCCTTTAATCTGGCAGACCTGTCACCCATAGCAACTATTCATTGAAAAAACTGAAATCAGGCCTCGCAGGAAGGAGTTAAGTCCATCCATAGTGCTAGTGCAGGGATAAGTGATGTCTCCGGCACATTCCTGAGGCCTCCCTCCTCTTACGGGAAGCCATATTGTGCCGGTGATTCACCGTGTTGTGGTTGTTGTCTGACCACAGATACGAGATGTCCATCCATGTGGAGGCCGAGGCCCGGAGTCATCACCGCGCCCTGAAGGCTCCTGCATAGTAGATTAATGCCCCTCCACTGCAGACCTGATCAGTCCTGGGCACAGATGAGACTGTAGTAGTAGATAGAGCTCGTCTCCTGTAGTTCTGTGCATACATGGTCTCTGGGCCAGGACATTTGCTGGTGTGAGCCGGGACCTTGTGTGTCCTGCAGGATTATAATCCATGATGTTGTAGTGTGTTACTAGTGGTAATCTGTGAGACTGGGGTAGCAGCTCTTTTCAGGTGATCAAGTCTTCCCGTGCAATTCTGGGCTAGAACTGGGCAGTTCATGACCAGTTCTGGTCATGGGCCACGTCCTCCCGTCTAGTTCTGGGCCTCAGGCCATGGGCCAGGTCCTCCCGTTTAGTTCTGGGCCTCAGGCCATGGGCCAGGTCCTCCCTTCTAGTTCTGGGCCTCAGGCCATGGGCCAGGTCCTACCGTCTAGTTCTGGGCCTCAGCTCATGGGCCAGGTCCTCCCGTGTAGTTCTGGTCCTCAGGTCATGGGCCAGGTCCTCCTGTGCAGTTCTGGGCCTCAGGCCATGGGCCAGGTCCTCCCCTCTAGCTCTGGGCCTCAGCTCATGGGCCAGGTCCTCCCGTGCAGTTCTGGGCCTCAGGCCATGGGCCAGGTCCTCCCGTCTAGCTCTGGGCCTCAGGTCATGGGCCAGGTTCTCCCGTCTAGTTCTGCACTTCAGGTCATGGACCAGGTCCTCCCGTGCAGTTCTGGGCCTCAGGCCATGGGCCAGGTCCTCCCTTCTAGTTCTGGGCCTCAGGCCATGGGCCAGGTCCTCCCGTCTAGTTCTGGGCCTCAGGTCATGGGCCAGGTCCTCCCGTGTAGTTCTGGGCCTCAGGTCATGGGCCAGGTCCTCCCGTTTAGTTCTGGGCCTCAGCTCATGGGCCAGGTCCTCCCGTCTAGTTCTGGGCCTCAGGTCATGGGCCAGGTCCTCCCGTGTAGTTCTGGGCCTCAGGTCATGGGCCAGGATCTCCCGTCTAGTTCTGGTCCTCAGCTCATGGGCCAGGTCCTCCCGTCTAGTTCTGGGCCTCAGGTCATGGGCTAGGTCCTCCCGTGTAGTTCTGGGCCTCAGGTCATGGGCCAGGTCCTCCCGTGTAGTTCTGGGCCTCAGGTCATGGGCTAGGTCCTCCCGTGTAGTTCTGGTCCTCAGGTCATGGGCCAGGTCCTCCCGTGTAGTTCTGGTCCTCAGGTCATGGGCCAGGTCCTCCCGTGTAGTTCTAGGCTTCAGCTCATGGGCCAGGTCCTCCCGTGTAGTTCTGGGCCTCAGGTCATGGGCCAGGTCCTCCCGTGCAGTTCTGGGCCTCAGGTCATGGGCCAGGTCCTCCCGTCTAGTTCTGGGCCTCAGGTCATGGGCCAGGTCCTCCCGTGTAGTTCTGGTCCTCAGGTCATGGGCCCGGTCCTCCCGTCTAGTTCTGGGCCTCAGGTCATGGGCCAGGTCCTCCCGTCTAGTTCTGGGCCTCAGGTCATGGGCCAGGTCCTCCCGTGTAGTTCTGGGCTGTTTCCTGACCTTTCTCAGAATCCTCCTTACCCCATAAGGTGAGATTGTACCTGGAGCCCCAGAGCAAGGAGCATTGACCATGTTCTTGTGCTGTTGTTGTCCTGTAGTCCATCCCGGCCGCCTGTCCCTGGTGTCCTCTCAGCTCCCTGGTCTTGGTCATGGTGGAGGAGGTGGAGAGTGATCTGTCACAGGTGAAGAGACCTATGTGAATGCACTGTGAGATACGGCGCCCCATACTGGCAGCTAGATGAGGTACCGGGAGGCTCGTACCTCATACATGTGTCTGTAGTATATTATAGCGATCTACACATAATAACACAGGTCTCTTCACAAGGTTGTACCCCCTTTATGTAATAGATCACACGAGGGGTTAATCTTCCCATGTTGCCGGTAGTGATAGCCAGGAAGTATTTCCTCCAGGCACATCCCAATATCACACCCGGAAATCCTACATCACACCTCTCACAATATGTATCTAATCCTCTCCTGTGTGATACTGTCTGCTCAGCTGTGTATCTAATCCTATCCTGTGTGATACTGTCTGCTGAGCTGTGTATCTAATCCTCTCCTGTGTGATACTGTCTGCTGAGCTGTGTATCTAATCCTCTCCTGTGTGATTCTGCTGAGCTGTGTAACTAATCCTCTCCTGTGTGATACTGTCTGCTGAGCTGTGTATCTAATCCTCTCCTGTGTGATACAGTCTGCTGAGCTATGTATCTAATCCTATCCTGTGTGATACTGTCTGCTGAGCTGTGTATCTAATCCTCTCCTGTGTGATACTGTCTGCTGAGCTGTGTATCTAATCCTATCCTGTGTGATACTGTCTGCTGAGCTGTGTATCTAATCCTCTCCTGTGTGATACAGTCTGCTGAGCTATGTATCTAATCCTATCCTGTGTGATATTGTCTGCTGAGCTGTGTATCTAATCCTATCCTGTGTGATACTGTCTGCTGAGCTGTGTATCTAATCCTCTCCTGTGTGATACTGTCTGCTGAGCTGTGTATCTAATCCTCTCCTGTGTGATACAGCCTGCCGAGCTGTGTATCTAATCCTATCCTGTGTGATACTGCTGAGCTGTGTTTCTAATCCTGTCAGGTATGATACAGTCTGCTGAGCTGTGTATCTAATCCTATCCTGTGTGATACTGACTGCTGAGCTGTGTATCTAATCCTATCCTGTGTGATACTGCTGAGCTGTGTATCTAATTCTATCCTGTGTGATACTGCTGAGCTGGGTATCTAATCCTGTCCTGTGTGATACTGTCTGCTGAGCTGTGTATCTCATCCTCTCCTGTGTGATACTGTCTGCAGAGCTGTGTATCTAATCCTGTCCTGTGTGATACTGCTGAGCTGTGTATCTAATCCTCTCCTGTGTGATACTGTCTGCTGAGTCGTGTATCTAATCCTATCCTGTGTGATACTGACTGCTGAGCTGTGTATCTCATCCTCTCCTGTGTGATACTGCTGAGCTGTGTATCTCATCCCCTCCTGTGTGATACGGTCTGCTGTGTGATGTGTTATCGGGTTGGATACGTCAGGGTGTGCAGTGTGTACCCGTTTGTTCTCTCTGGTCTCTTCCATGTATTTAGTGGGGACTCCTGGAGCCGCGCTGTTATTTTTGGAAGGGGCGCGGAGCTCCTGGCACTGAGCTATTAAGCATGTTCTCAGCAGAATGGTGGATGTAGGTCACTGGGGCAGCGGGCGAGCGGAGCTCTGGTTCCAGTTATCCCGGTGCGGGGGCTGCCAGACACCACAGACTCTCACACCCAGCGCGCATGCTCACATTAACCCCAATGAGCTCATAGATTTAAAGGGGAACTCCATGCCGCTAAAAATAAAGTTCACTACAAACCTCATGGGACGTCTTCAGAGGCCCAGCCCCCGAGGACTGAGGGAAGACAATACACTCACAGGGATCTATACCCTGATCACATAGGAAGCAGACAATGTATAGTCACATCCCTTATTATACCCCAAAGCTGCACTCACTATTCTGCTAGAGCAGACACTGGGGCACATTTACTTACCAGTCCCGGGTGCATTCCCCGATCTGGAATATCCAACTGGAATGTGCTGTGCCGCCATTCACTAAGATCGTGCGCCCGATATCCTGCATGTGTCGCTTCCCCGCTCAGGTCCCCGGAGTTCACCTTCTTCTTCCTGGTGCATGTAAGTGCATTGTCCGTGTATAATGCGCTGTGCGGGGAGTCACTAAGATCCTGCGCCCGATATCCTGCATGTGTCGCTTCCCCGCTCAGGTCCCCGGAGTTCACCTTCTTCTTCCTGGTGCATGTAAGTGCATTGTCCGTGTATAATGCGCTGTGCGGGGAGTCACTAAGATCCTGCGCCCAATATCCTGCATGTGTCGCTTCCCCGCTCCGGTCCTCGGAGTTCACCTTCTTCTTCCTGGTGCATGTAAGTGCATTGTCCGTGTATAATGCGCTGTGCGGGGAGTCACTAAGATCGTGCGCCCGATATCCTGCATGTGTCGCTTCCCCGCTCAGGTCCCTGGAGTTCACCTTCTTCTTCCTGGTGCATGTAAGTGCATTGTCCATGTATAATGCGCTGTGCGGGGAGTCACTAAGATCCTGCGCCCGATATCCTGCATGTGTCGCTTCCCCGCTCAGGTCCCAGGAGTTCACCTTCTTCTTCCTGGTGCATGTAAGTGCATTGTCCGTGTATAATGCGCTGTGCGGGGAGTCACTAAGATCCTGCGCCCGATATCCTGCATGTGTCGCTTCCCCGCTCAGGTCCCAGGAGTTCACCTTCTTCTTCCTGGTGCATGTAAGTGCATTGTCCGTGTATAATGCGCTGTATGGGGAGTCACTAAGATCGTGCACCCGATATCCTGCATGTGTCGCTTCCCCGCTCAGGTCCCCGGAGTTCACCTTCTTCTTCCTGGTGCATGTAAGTGCATTGTCCGTGTATAATGCGCTGTGCGGGGAGTCACTAAGATCCTGCGCCCGATATCCTGCATGTGTCGCTTCCCCGCTCAGGTCCCCGGAGTTCACCTTCTTCTTCCTGGTGCATGTAAGTGCATTGTCCGTGTATAATGCGCTGTGCGGGGAGTCACTAAGATCCTGCGCCCAATATCCTGCATGTGTCGCTTCCCCGCTCAGGTCCTCGGAGTTCACCTTCTTCTTC
This sequence comes from Engystomops pustulosus, assembly GCF_040894005.1. Lineage (NCBI taxonomy): Eukaryota > Metazoa > Chordata > Amphibia > Anura > Leptodactylidae > Engystomops > Engystomops pustulosus. The sequence continues at coordinate 6,387,239 of NC_092417.1, forward strand.
CTGGTGCATGTAAGTGCATTGTCCGTGTATAATGCGCTGTGCGGAGAGTCACTAAGATCGTGCGCCCGATATCCTGCATGTGTCGCTTCCCCGCTCAGGTCCCTGGAGTTCACCTTCTTCTTCCTGGTGCATGTAAGTGCATTGTCCATGTATAATGCGCTGTGCGGGGAGTCACTAAGATCCTGCGCCCGATATCCTGCATGTGTCGCTTCCCCGCTCAGGTCCCAGGAGTTCACCTTCTTCTTCCTGGTGCATGTAAGTGCATTGTCCGTGTATAATGCGCTGTGCGGGGAGTCACTAAGATCCTGCGCCCGATATCCTGCATGTGTCGCTTCCCCGCTCAGGTCCCAGGAGTTCACCTTCTTCTTCCTGGTGCATGTAATTGCATTGTCCGTGTATAATGCGCTGTGCCGCCATTCACTAAGATCGTGCGCCCGATATCCTGCATGTGTCGCTTCCCCGCTCAGGTCCCCGGAGTTCACCTTCTTCTTCCTGGTGCATGTAAGTGCATTGTCCGTGTATAATGCGCTGTGCGGGGAGTCACTAAGATCGTGCGCCCGATATCCTGCATGTGTCGCTTCCCCGCTCAGGTCCCCGGAGTTCACCTTCTTCTTCCTGGTGCATGTAAGTGCATTGTCCGTGTATAATGCGCTGTGCGGGGAGTCACTAAGATCCTGCGCCCAATATCCTGCATGTGTCGCTTCCCCGCTCAGGTCCTCGGAGTTCACCTTCTTCTTCCTGGTGCATGTAAGTGCATTGTCCGTGTATAATGCGCTGTATGGGGAGTCACTAAGATCGTGCACCCGATATCCTGCATGTGTCGCTTCCCCGCTCAGGTCCCCGGAGTTCACCTTCTTCTTCCTGGTGCATGTAAGTGCATTGTCCGTGTATAATGCGCTGTGCGGGGAGTCACTAAGATCCTGCGCCCGATATCCTGCATGTGTCGCTTCCCCGCTCAGGTCCCCGGAGTTCACCTTCTTCTTCCTGGTGCATGTAAGTGCATTGTCCATGTATAATGCACTGTGCTGGGAGTCACTAAGATCCTGCGCCCAATATCCTGCATGTGTCACTTCTCCGCTTAGGTCCCCGGAGTTCACCTTCTTCTTCTTGGTGCATGTAAGTGCATTGTCCGTGTATAATGCGCTGTGCGGGGAGTCACTAAGATCCTGCACCCGATATCCTGCATGTGTCGCTTCCCCGCTCAGGTCCCTGGAGTTCACCTTCTTCTTCCTGGTGCATGTAAGTGCATTGTCCGTGTATAATGCGCTGTGCGGGGAGTCACTAAGATCGTGCGCCCGATATCCTGCATGTGTCACTTCCCCGCTCAGGTCCCCGGAGTTCACCTTCTTCTTCCTGGTGCATGTAAGTGCATTGTCCGTGTATAATGTGCTGTGCGGGGAGTCACAAAGATCCTGCGCCCGATATCCTGCATGTGTCACTTCCCCGCTCAGATCCCAGGAGTTCACCCTCTTCTTCCTGGTGCATGTAAGTGCATTGTCCGTGTATAATGTGCTGTGCAGGGAGTCACTAAGATCCTGCGTCCGATATCCTGCATATGTCGCTCCCCGCTCAGGTCCCAGGAGTTCACCCTCTTCTTCCTGGTGCATGTAAGTGCATTGTCCATGTATAATGTGCTGTGCAGGGAGTCACTAAGATCCTGCGCCCGATATCCTGCATGTGTCGCTTCCCCGCTCAGGTCCCAGGAGTTCACCTTCTTCTTCCTCTTGGTGCATGACTTGCGACACAATTTGAAAGTTAAATCCCGCGGGTAGTCCGAATAAGTCGGATTGTCAGAAGGCCACCCCTCGATTTCTGTTGCATGAAAGCGAATGAAAATTTCCAAAATCCAACAAAAGTGCATTCTGCGGACCCTCCGACCGGGGACAACCCCTTTCCTCAGAGCTCCTACACTTCAGATTGTCCCTCACACACAGCTTTCCATGGAAGCAGCGCCAAGTCACGTCCCAAAACTTCAAGGGGATCCTGATGGAATTCAACAAACTCAAACCCACCCCCAGATCCCGACTTGGGCAATCCCTGAGGGCCAGGGGCTTCTGGAAATGGGTCAACAGAACCCTCTTGTCAAGGAGTTTCCTCGACATGGTCCTGATCTCCCACATTCCCAGACCCCACCGGCGAATCACCTTCAGAACCGGGGTAGCGTAAGCCGGAAGATGCCCATGTGGTGTACGGAGATCCTTCACTCGCCCTCCTGTCTCCCATTCCTGGAAGAAAGGCCGAAACCATCCCCTGCAGGAGTATACCCACGGAGGAGCCCATCCCCTGCAGGAGTATACCCACGGAGGAGCCCATCCCCTGCAGGAGTATACCCACGGAGGAGCCCATCCCCTGCAGGAGTATACCCACGGAGGAGCCCATCCCCTGCAGGAGTATACCCACGGAGGAGCCCATCCCCTGCAGGAGTATACCCACGGAGGAGCCCATCCCCTGCAGGAGTATACCCACGGAGGAGCCCATCCCCTACAGGAGTATACCCACGGAGGAGCCCATCCCCTGCAGGAGTATACCCACGGAGGAGCCCATCCCCTGCAGGAGTATACCCACGGAGGAGCCCATCCCCTGCAGGAGTATACCCACGGAGGAGCCCATCCCCTGCAGGAGTATACCCACGGAGGAGCCCATCCCCTGCAGGAGTATACCCACGGAGGAGCCCATCCCCTGCAGGAGTATACCCACGGAGGAGCCCATCCCCTGCAGGAGTATACCCACGGAGGAGCCCATCCCCTGCAGGAGTATACCCACGGAGGAGCCCATCCCCTGCAGGAGTATACCCACGGAGGAGCCCTCTCTTTCCAGAGGTTTGCTACATTGATCTTAAGAAAGGTATTCACTAGGAGCACCACAGGGTTGACCATACACAACCCTCCTTGTCTCCTCGTGCGGTAAGTAACCTCCCTCTCCCAGCCAGAGACTCTCACACTTATCCCGGTTGATCTTGGACCCAGAAGCCTCTGAGTAGCGGTCGACCTCCGACATCACCCATTGCGCCTCCCCTCCCGAGGACACGAAAACGGTGACATCATCGGCATACGCTACCACCCTTAGAGTGGCTTCCGGTGCTGCCCGGTCCATCCCGACTCCCACCAACGGCCCACGATCAACCCTCCTAAGGAATGGGTCAATCGCGAACACGTACAGTAGTGGGCTCAGAGGACAACCCTGGCGAACACCAGACCCGACCTCAAAAGAGCGGCCAATCCAACCGTTCACAAGCGGGAAACTTAAACATACAGGGGCACATTTACTTACCTGGTCCGTTCGCAATCCAGCGGCGCGTTCTCTGCGCTGGATTCGGGTCCGGCCGGGATTCATCAATGCAGTTCCTCCGCCGTCCACCAGGTGGCGCTGCTGCGCTGAAGTCCGCTGGAATGCCTCGAAATACACCGGCCTACCCAGGATGAAGGTGAGTGAAATTTTCGCGACACAATTTTTTTTTTAAATGCGGCGGTTTTTCCGAATACGTCGGGTTTTCGTTCGGCCACGCCCCCCGATTTCCGTCGCGCGCATGCCGGCGCCGATGCGCCAAATTCCGATCGCGTGCGCCAAAAACCCGGGGCAATTCAGGTACAATCGGCGCAAAACGGAAATATTCGGGTAACACGTCGGGAAAACGCGAATCGGGCCCTTAGTAAATGACCCCCACAGAGTTCACCTTCTTCTTCCCGGTGCATGTAAGTGCATTGCACCACAATTTGAAAGTTAAATCCCGCGCTCAGTCCGAATCAGTCGGACCGACTGATGGCCACGCCCCCTAAACTGTGTTGCATGAAAGCAGCGCAGCTGCGCCACAAAGGGGTCACCTGCGCCACAATCCCAGCGCAGACCCCTGTCCTCGTGTACCTGTGCAAGACGTTACACCCATGAATAATGTGCACAGTCCGACAAAAGTGCAGCACGCGCCCCTCACAGTGCTGCTAGGATAGATAATGGAGTTCCCCTTTAAGGAGGCATCTGCTACACGAGTGACGTCCTGTGGGAGAGGGCAGCGCAGGGTTAATTCTCACAGACAAAATCCGTACAGCTGGACGGAAAGTCAGAAAAAAGAAAAACCTTAAAGTAGGAGACAAGAGGATGGAAACACTGACTGCAGCCGCAAGTACAGCGCCAGCCCGATATCTGCAGAGCATCGCACCAATACCTCCTGACTGATGCAGATTATTACACCAAGTTATAGATATTACATGGCCGGGGTGACTGATCAGGATACAGACTGGAACTCCACAGGGAATATGAGTGTCCGCGGTACATCTGTATCCAAGTCAGAAACAGGAAACTGCAGTCCAGCACAACTCAACTGTATGCTGTGCGGGTGGTTCTACAAGTCAGTATCACACATTATGGGATTAGATACACAGCTCAGCAGACTGTATCACACAGGATAGGATTAGATACACCGCTCAGCAGTCAGTATCACACAGGATAGGATTAGATACTCAGCAGTCAGTATCACACAGGAGAGGATTAGATACACAGCTCAGCAGTCAGTATCACACAGGATAGGATTAGATACACAGCTCAGCAGACAGTATCACACAGGAGAGGATTAGATACAGAGCTCAGCAGACTGTATCACACAGGAGAGGATTAGATACACAGCTCAGCAGACAGTATCACACAGAAGAGGATTAGATACACAGCTCAGCACACAGTATCACACAGGATAGGATTAGATACACAGCTCAGCAGACAGTATCACACAGGATAGGATTAGATACACAGCTCAGCAGGCAGTATCACACAGGATAGGATTAGATACACAGCTCAGCAGACAGTATCACACAGGATAGGATTAGATACACAGCTCAGCAGTATTCCACAGGATAGGATTAGATACACAGCTCAGCAGACAGTATCACACAGGAGAGGATTAGATACACAGCTCAGCAGACAGTATCACACAGGATAGGATTAGATACACAGCTCAGCAGACAGTATCACACAGGATAGGATTAGATACACAGCTCAGCAGACAGTATCACACAGGATAGGATTAGATACACAGCTCAGCAGTCAGTATCACACAGGATAGGATTAGATACACAGCTCAGCAGACAGTATCACACAGCATAGGATTAGATACACAGCTCAGCAGACAGTATCACACAGGATAGGATTAGATACACAGCTTAGCAGTCAGTATCACACAGGATAGGATTAGATACACAGCTCAGCAGACAGTATCACACAGGAGAGGATTAGATACACAGCTCAGCAGACAGTATCACACAGGATAGGATTAGATACACAGCTCAGCAGTTAGTATCACATAATAAGATTAGATACACAGCTCAGCAGGCAGTATCACACAGTATGGGATTAGATACACGGCTCAGCAGACAGTATCACACAGGATAGGATTAGATACACGGCTCAGCAGACAGTATCACACAGGATAGGATTAGATACACGGCTCAGCAGTCAGTATCACACAGGAGAGGATGAGATACACAGCTCAGCAGACAGTATCACACAGGATAGGATTAGATACACAGCGCAGCAGTCAGTATCACACAGGATAGGATTAGATACACAGCTCAGCAGTATCACACAGGATAGGATTAGATACACAGCTCAGCAGACAGTATCACACATGACGGGATTAGATACACAGCTCAGCAGTATTACACAGGATAGAATTAGGTACACAGCTCAGCAGTATCACACAGGATAGGATTAGATACACAGCTCAGCAGTCTGTATCACACGTGACAGGATTAGATACACAGCTCAGCAGACAGTATCACACAGGATGGGATTAGATACTCAGCTCAGCAGACAGTATCACACGTGACAGGATTAGATACAGTCTCTGGCAGGGCAGATATATTACACATCTTCTGTGTATCCGCGGCTCAGGTGTTGCTCCTCATGTCCTGGGATGTTCTTCTCAGGCATAATCCCGTGTATATTGTAGTGTATGGGGCTCCTCTGACCAATCAGGCGGCAGCTCTCATGTCTCAGAGGCGTTTTGGAAAATAATAGCAGGCATTTTATTGCTGGTTACAGACGGCTACTCCTTCCGCTTATAGCATCCAATCAGCTTCCAGCTTTCAGTGTTCTAATTGAGTTTCATAAATGTAAGCTGTAATCTGATAGGTCACTGCAACCAACTTCAGAATTTGGTGAAAATTCTCAGATTTCCTGGATTATTGGAGGCAGACTAACAAAATTATAGACAAATAATCATTTAGCCAACATCTTTAGATACATTCAGGGTTGTAGGAAAGCTGAATGGGAATGGTAAGGCCCTGTGTGGCTATGTAAGGGTTAATCTTGGTCCCATGTGGCGCTGGGCCGTGATGCTGCGATAGGAAGAGCGGAGATGACACCGGAGGGAGCCGCAGCCGGGGGCCAGATGTAAAGGGGTCCTCTAACCCTACACATCACTTGTGTCCTGCTATTGGTCACTTCTAAGAACATGGTTTCACACATCACATATGGAGTCTTCTGGCGGCTGAGCCCAAGAGCTGACACTCTATGATATGAGCTGCGCTGTGTCGTGTAGGGAAGCTTCCCATACAAGGGACCGGCCGCAGCTTCCTTCCGGGATTGCACAATCCGGGACAGGGAATCCCATCCGTGTGTGAGGAGCGCGGCTCTGGGAAGCGTCCTCTCCTTCCCGTTATCAGGACAGGAGGACAGGCCGTGCGGACGTCTGACTCACAGTGACGTGTGAGCCGGGATGTGTGTCATGGAGCCCACGTCATGTGTAATACACAGATCGTGGATCATAGCGTGACTTACACAACGTATGGACAGAGTGTGCACATACATTATACACCACACATGTTCTGTGTACAGTCACAGCTCCAGGAGGAGTCACATTATATTATATATTATTCTCCATGCACTTTTTTTTTTTTGCAGAACATTTTATTTGGTTTTCAAAAACAACATTACAAAATAAGTATCCGATGGACACGATTTTATGGCAGTCCACAAATTGTGACAAGAGGAATGTGGCACAATGATATATGTTCAGTTTAGACATTTTCTTTGAGGGTACAGGAAAGGCACGCACTCACACTTGGGGGGACAGGGACACGCTGACACTTGGGGGACAGGACAGGGACACGCTGACACTTGGGGACCAGGACAGGGACACGCTGACACTTGGGGGGGGGACAGGGACACGCTGACACTTGGGGGGGACAGGGACATACTGACACTTGGGGGTACAGGACAGGGACACGCTGACACTTGGGGGGACAGGACGGGGACACGCTGACACTTGGGGGGGTACAGGGACACGCTGACACTTGGGGGTACAGGACAGGGACACGCTGACACTTGGGGGGACTGGACAGGGACACGCTGACACTTGGGGGGGGACAGGGACACACTGACACTTGGGGGTACAGGACAGGGACACGCTGACACTTGGGGGACAGGACAGGGACACGCTGACACTTGGGGGACAGGACGGGGACACGCTGACACTTGGGGGACAGGACGGGGACACGCTGACACTTGGGGGACAGGACGGGGACACGCTGACACTGGGGGGACAGGACGGGGACACGCTGACACTTGGGGGGGACAGGACAGGGAAACACTGACACTTGGGGGGGACAGGACAGGGACACGCTGACACTTGGGGGACAGGACAGGGACACGCTGACGCTTGGGGGGACAGGACAGGGACACGCTGACACTTGGGGGACAGGACGGGGACACGCTGACACTTGGGGGGACAGGACGGGGACACGCTGACACTTGGGGGGACAGGACAGGGACACGCTCACACATGGGGGACAGGACGGGGACACGCTGACACTTGGGGGACAGGACGGGGACACGCTGACACTTGGGGGACAGGACGGGGACACGCTGACACTTGGGGGACAGGACGGGGACACGCTGACACTTGGGGGACAGGACGGGGACACGCTGACACTTGGGGGACAGGACGGGGACACGCTGACACTTGGGGGGACAGGACGGGGACACGCTGACACTTGGGGGGACAGGACGGGGACACGCTGACACTTGGGGGGGACAGGACGGGGACACGCTGACACTTGGGGGGGACAGGACAGGGGCACGCTGACACTTGGGGGACAGGACAGGGACACGCTGACACTTGGGGGTACAGGACAGGGACACGCTGACACTTGGGGGACAGGACGGGGACACGCTGACACTTGGGGGACAGGACAGGGACACGCTGACACTTGGGGGACAGGACGGGGACACGCTGACACTGGGGGGGACAGGACAGAGACACGCTGACACTGGGGGGGACAGGACAGGGACACGCTGACACTTGGGGGGGACAGGACAGGGACACGCTGACACTTGGGGGGATAGGACAGGGACACGCTGACAGTTGGGGGGACCGGACAGGGACACGCTGACACTTGGGGGTACAGGACAGGGACACGCTGACACTTGGGGGACAAGACAGGGATACGCTGACACTATGGGGGACAGGACAGGGACACGCTGACACTTGGGGGACAGGACAGGGACACGCTGACACTTGGGGGGACAGGACAGGGACACACTGACACTTGGGGGGACAGGACAGGGACACGCTGACACTTGGCGGACAGGACAGGGACACGCTGACACTTGGGGGGACAGGACAGGGACACGCTGACACTTGGGGGGACAGGACAGGGACACGCTGACACTTGGGGGACAGGACGGGGACACGCTGACACTTGGGGGACAGGACGGGGACACGCTGACACTTGGGGGACAGGACGGGGACACGCTGACACTGGGGGGGACAGGACAGAGACACGCTGACACTGGGGGGGACAGGACAGGGACACGCTGACACTTGGGGGGGACAGGACAGGGACACGCTGACACTTGGGGGGATAGGACAGGGACACGCTGACACTTGGGGGGACCGGACAGGGACACGCTGACACTTGGGGGTACAGGACAGGGACACGCTGACACTTGGGGGACAAGACAGGGATACGCTGACACTATGGGGGACAGGACAGGGACACGCTGACACTTGGGGGACAGGACAGGGACACGCTGACACTTGGGGGGACAGGACAGGGACACGCTGACACTTGGGGGGACAGGACAGGGACACGCTGACACTTGGCGGACAGGACAGGGACACGCTGACACTTGGGGGGACAGGACAGGGACACGCTGACACTTGGGGGGACAGGACAGGGACACGCTGACACTTGGGGAGACAGGACAGGGACACGCTGACACTTGGGGGGACAGGACAGGGACACGCTGACACTTGGGGGGACAGGACAGGGACACGCTGACACTTGGGGGGACAGGACAGGGACACGCTGACACTTGGGGGGGACAGGACAGGGACACACTGACACTTGGGGGACAGAACAGGGACACACTGACACTTGGGGGACAGGACAGGGACACGCTGACACTTGGGGGTACAGGACAGGGACACGCTGACACTTGGGGGACAAGACAGGGATACGCTGACACTATGGGGGACAGGACAGGGACACGCTGACACTTGGGGGGACAGGACAGGGACACGCTGACACTTGGGGGACAGGACAGGGACACACTGACACTTGGGGGACAGGACAGGGACACGCTGACACTTGGGGGAGAGGACAGGGACACGCTGACACTTGGGGGACAGGACAGGGACACGCTGACACTTGGGGGGACAGGACAGGGACACGCTGACACTTGGGGGGACAGGACAGGGGCACGCTGACACTTGGGGGGGCAGGACAGGGACACACTGACACTTGGGGGACAGGACAGGGACACGCTGACACTTGGGGGACAGGACAGGGACACGCTGACGCTTGGGGGGACAGGACAGGGACACGCTGACACTTGGGGGACAGGACAGGGACACGCTGACACTTGGGGGGACAGGACAGGGACACACTGACACTTGGGGGGACAGGACAGGGACACGCTGACACTTGGCGGACAGGACAGGGACACGCTGACACTTGGGGGGACAGGACAGGGACACGCTGACACTTGGGGGGACAGGACAGGGACACGCTGACACTTGGGGAGACAGGACAGGGACACGCTGACACTTGGGGGGACAGGACAGGGACACGCTGACACTTGGGGAGACAGGACAGGGACACGCTGACACTTGGGGGGACAGGACAGGGACACGCTGACACTTGGGGGGGACAGGACAGGGACACACTGACACTTGGGGGACAGAACAGGGACACACTGACACTTGGGGGACAGGACAGGGACACGCTGACACTTGGGGGGACAGGACAGGGACACGCTGACACTTGGGGGTACAGGACAGGGACACGCTGACACTTGGGGGACAAGACAGGGATACGCTGACACTATGGGGGACAGGACAGGGACACGCTGACACTTGGGGGGACAGGACAGGGACACGCTGACACTTGGGGGACAGGACAGGGACACACTGACACTTGGGGGACAGGACAGGGACACGCTGACACTTGGGGGAAAGGACAGGGACACGCTGACACTTGGGGGAAAGGACAGGGACACGCTGACACTTGGGGGACAGGACAGGGACACGCTGACACTTGGGGGGACAGGACAGGGACACGCTGACACTTGGGGGGACAGGACAGGGGCACGCTGACACTTGGGGGGGCAGGACAGGGACACACTGACACTTGGGGGACAGGACAGGGACACGCTGACACTTGGGGGACAGGACAGGGACACGCTGACGCTTGGGGGGACAGGACAGGGACACGCTGACACTTGGGGGACAGGACAGGGACACGCTGACACCGTGCACTACAATTCCTGAATCTGGCGCCCCCTGCACTGCACACAGGACACTGCACATGGTACAGACTGCGCTGTGTATGATAACTTCGGGCCATTGTGTTGGGACAGGACGATTATCTTCATCATGTAACAATTACATTTATATCAAAGTAACGTCATTATAGGAGGATAAATTCTCGGGAAGTTACAGCATCTTGTGTGTGGTGGTGCCGCTTCCTTCCCTCTTCACATTACACACAGAAGCCACTACCTGGATGTGGCAAATGTCTTAATATCACAGGGAAATTATATTTAGTCATCTGTATGATGATCTTCCTTGTAATATGGAATTATCTCATCACTAGAGTGTGAGCTCTTTGGCCATACCATACAATACTTCAACAGAACAAGAATCTTTGCATAATGCAGAATGTGCAAATATGTTTTCCTGGGTGGGAAAAGGCAATAAGCCGATAATCAGTCCATAAGGAGAACTCTTACTTCCTACCAGTGGTGGATTATAATGTAAGCGGTTTGGTCAGTAGCCCATGGCCACCCAAAAAACCCCCACCAAATTTGATACTGAGAAGGAACTTCACCCAGGAAATCCTCATACATCAGTTCCTGGTCGCAATACACATGTACTCAAGAGCCATTTCAGGACCTCTGAAGGTCCTCCAAAGGTCTTTTAACTGCAGATTAAAAGCAGACAGAAGGGACACATCCTCCTTGATTCTAGTACTGTATGTAGGAAGTGATTCCAGACTTCGGGGGTCTATAATATTCATACAGCCCAGGGACCTGCATAATGGAGAACATCCTGGACCCTGGGCCTGGAGTGATATCACCAGCCGTGTACCCGGTCATCTCCATACCCCACTGTGATAACCATCCTATACAGAGCAGTGTATTCTTCCCATGATATCCATGGTGCCAGTGGCTCCTCGTCCTGCCATGACTTTCGTAGTGACCCTCAGACATCAGCACTAAGTTCCCGGAGATAAATAAACTCCTCGATTTCAATTTACATGATAAATGGATGGACCCGGGGCATGTAAATATTATCCGTCCCGTCTTATATCATTGCTCTTCCAGGGTTACATTCTGGTTTGTTATTTTTAATACAAAATCCATAAACCACATCTTCCTGGTGCGTACGAGGAAGGACACGTGAGAGGAGATGTCCAGACTGTGGAAGCCTACCATGAGGTCAACGGCAAGGTCATCAAGATAACGTGAATACTAGACGCCCCAATGGAGGTAGTAACAGGGGTTATGGTTGCTTCTTCCTTCCATGAAGCCATTGAGATAGGAGTCCTGTGAGAAGTCAGAGAGACTCAACTTTCTGTCAAATATTGTTGGTACTGATCCAAAATACTGGAGGACAGCAATGCATGGTCAATCAGAACATTGGATAACATCTCATCGACTAAGAATCCCTGCTCATTTGTTGATTTTTGGTGGGAAACCTTGTCATAAGTGGTGGAAACTTGAGGATGATGAGTCAACTGGAAGAAGAGTGACCACCACGAGTCCTGGAGGCAAACAAGACAAGGACTTACCTCGCTAAATCTACAATGGTTGGATGTTGTAGTGCACATGGATGATCAATGATACACGTAATAGACATTGTAATGGGTTTGAGGTCACAGAAAAGGCTCAACACTACCTCCAGATTCCCTTATAAGTTTTCAAGTTCAAGGGTCGTGAAAGAGACAAAACGAATGAAGTAGACTTGACCTGTAGTATAACTTAGGCTGCATTCACACTACAGTACGGGGGACGTATATACGGCCGATACGTACACTTCTATGGGCTCGCGGCGCCCTATGGGAGCGGTACGGTGCAGCACACGTGCGGCACCGTACCGCTCCGTAGCCCGGGAAAAGATAGGACATGTCCTATCTTTCCCGTATTACGGCGCCGCGGCCACACATAGCTATGGAGAGGGGCGGGGGTGAGCGGCGCTCACCTCCTCTCCCCGCGCTGCCGTGTGCCCGCCGTGCTTCTGTGCGGCAGGCACATGGCAGTGTGCATGTAGCCTTATGGTCGTCGTGAAGGTTTAGAGTAGACACAACATTACGCAAAGCTCCATATTGACGATGTTGATTGTTTTGTAAGACAAATCTCGAATCTGCGCAATTGTGTAAACTTATCAGGTGATTTATATAAGTGGGGTTGGTTAGGTTACAGCATCAGTATGGCCACTAGGAGATCTCCCATAGACTTGGCCATGGGCCCCCGGGCTGTATGTTCTGAAATTTGAGGACTATGGAGGACCTTCAAACTCCTGGCAAAGGACCCATATATATATTGAGGATTTCATGGTTGGAGGTTCTTCTCTGTATATTATCTACAGGGCAGTATAAAACTTGACGATTGTTTCCGATTTTTCATGTGCCCCTAGAAGCTTTGGGCCCTGGGTGGCTGCCTATATTATAATCCACTACTGGACATAATGTCACCAGACTTTAGGGTAGATACTTGTCATGGTCAACCTCTCTGTTGATTCTGTTACAAAAAGAATAAAAAAAAAAAAAAGTAAATGAATCCAAAAATAAAATAGATCTCCCCCACTGGCACAGGAGAGTCAGGCGGGTAGAGCTCAGTAGTACTAAGCTGGGAGAGGGGCGAGTAACACAGACATACATTAAAACAGCTGTGTCAGAAGTTGGAACCGAGCCTCAATCTTTGTTCTGTGCAGCCTTCTGAACTTGGAAGGCTGGATCGTTGCTCACTTAACCCTTTCCCAGCTTAACGACTTCCTTTCGGGAGGTGGTGGTGGGGGGGTTCTTTTGTTTGTGAGGGTGGCGGCTGTAGGGGGGGGGGGGGCAGGATATTAATCATCATTTATGAAAAAAAAAATTTCTCCAGTGTCCCCTTGTGCTTCAGATACATCGATTTTTGTTTAGAGAGAGAGGAAAAAAAAAAAAAAAAGTTGCAGCCAATCTGGGCTCAGCTGAGACAGCTGTTAAATACAGCCCCGCTGCAAAATGATCAGTCAGTTCACAGAACAAGAGGGGAACGGGAAGGAGAGGAGGGAAGGAGCTCGGCCAAGACACTTCACAAGATTCTCAAAGTGTTTCTGACTTGGTCTAAGAAAATTCATCCTGAGATCCAGATCTTATCAACGTCGTTCCGTTCCCTGGATCACAGCTCAGGTTTTTGGGTTTTTTTTTTTTTGAAATTTCATTTTTTTATTCATTTTTCGCCAAAAGAATTTGAATTGGAAAAATTCTGCAAAAAAAAAAAAACTGAATTTCTAAGAAAAAGGAAATTACTAAGAAAAGACAAGAAAAAAAAAAAGAAAGAAACGCCCAACAATTCTCTCCAAGAATGGAAAGATGGATGTTCTCCCAATGAAAAAGACTTTGGGGCTTTAGGAGAAATCTTCCAGGTTCTTGTGGGAGTACAGGGTTGTCTTCTTCATTTCAGGACTTTGAGGTCAAGTTCATCATTTCTGGTGCTAGTTTTTTTTTTTTTTTTAAGTTTTCATTTTTAGGGGTTTTTAGGTTGTTATATTTTTTTCTGTTGGTGGATTAAGGTTTTTCTTCTCGAGCCTCAGGGTGACAGTGAAGATGTCCTGCTCTACCGGTATGTTCTGCCTCAGTGTTGTTACTACTGCTCTGGTACACGTGGTTCTTGCTCTTGGAGAAAGACCTCAAACCAGTTACAAGGAGGAAATTGTGTTTCCGGAAAGACTAAACTCAAGCTTCCGCCAAGAGCAGCCAGGCTGGCCTGGAAATGGTTTTGAAGTTTCCTCGGAAAGTAGCCTCACTTTCCGATTCCGCGCTTTCGGTCAAGAATTGGTTCTAGATCTGGAGAGAGATCCCAGCTTCCTCTCCGAGGACTTGACGGTACAATACGTTGGCAAAAATGGACAATCAGATGCCAACGGTCTCTCCGAATCTGGCAATTACTTTACCGGAGTTGTAAATTCCGACCCAGAATCGATTGCTGCGGTGAATTACAATGGAGCATCTCTCCTGGGCGTTCTCCAGTTCAAAGGGGCAGAATATCACATTCAACCTATGGAAGGTGCAGGACCAAACACTGCCGAGGGGGTTGGAGCTCACATCATACGTAGGAAGGTGCCAGAGAAGGGAAACGGACCTATGTGCAATGTGGGTCCTCAAGTGTCCATGAAAATGCCAGAAGCAACCGATGACAATAATCACCAGACACACTTCTTAAAGAGATCCAAGGTAAGAGCCCAAGAATATTACCCAAATTTTTGTCAATTTTTTAATATCCTCATTTCCCAAAATGACATTCAATATTTGTAACCAATACTAAGGTGTACAGATAGATTCCATTGAGCGTGGCAGTGCAGAAGTCCTCACGTCATGGTGGATCACGACTGGTCTAGGTTCTTCAACATTCTGGACTAAACTGAGAACAACCTTAACTTGTCATCCTCATCTCTATCTTGTAGACCAGTCATCTTGATCTAAAGTCCATGGACTCGCAGACTTCACACACACACGCAAAGCCTAGTCAGCAGATATTATGAGTGTGGGAGGGAAGGGGAAATTGTGCCAAGCTTTAGTTGGACCGAAACTCTTGATGGCAATGAGACAAGGTGACGGTGCCAGCCACTGCCTTGGTCATCGCTAAAATTCTATAACATGATGTTCATGTAACTGAAGTTCATCTTGGTGGACCTCTTGGAGGACATCAATCAGGACTAACAGAGAGGTTGGTGCGCCGTGGTTTGACGTGATGCCAAAGGGTCAACAGAATATTATTAGCTTAGCTTTCCTATATGATGTTGAGTTAATTGTTCCCCACCAACTACGTGGTAACAGGAAGATGCAAAGAGCAGAACATATCCTAGAGGCAGAGAACATTGGATGATAAGTAGGTCAGGAACTTAATGGAGAAAGCACAGGGAGCTGAGTGTCAGGCGGCTGCGGTAAAGCTGTATATTTCATCATCTTTCCCAGTGTAGTAGTTCATGGGTCTGAAAGATGAGTTCAATCCCATGAGGTCAGGATTTTGCCCCAAGGAGAAAAAAAAAAGGAAGAGCAAGTGCGAAAGAGGAGATCTGGAAGTAATTGCAGGGTCGTTATGATAACGGGAAGATAAGAGGCCTCCACCGTATCCTCCCATAAGTAACGGGCATGACAGGTAACATTGTGCTGTAGACTGTGATGTCTCTTTATTCCTACAAGGTGTTCTGGTTATTAAAGGGATAAGTAACACGTATCTAATGCTCATGATCTCCGGATCCTCTCGGCTCCTTGTCTCAACCTGTTCTACATTCCTCTCAAAGTTCCAAGAAACATTTGCTTTGAGCCTCATTCAAGCGCCCGTCAATACAGTATCAATCGGCCGGCAGCTACCCCGGGCCCCGGCGAGGGGCGGCCGGACCTCTGCCATATTTGGTCACGCTTTGTTTAGCGTTTGGATCGTTGCCCTCCTTTCTTTCTTAGCTCAATGGAGGTCCAGAGCCGGGGCAAACATCTGAAGCTTGTACAGGTGGAGGAGGACACAATGAGAACGTGTCTGCAGATAAGAGAATTGGGCTGTAATGACAGATGAAAGGAATCGAACCATAGAATGGGGAGAACCAAAGTGTAGGATCAGTTATCAGCCGGGGGGGGGGGGGGGGGGGGAGAGGAGTTGGAGGGCTCTTACATCTCCAGATGACTGTGTTTACATACAAGCTCATGTCTGAGCCGGATCATGGAGGCTACACTTACTGGATGTATACTCCTACTTATAGCTCTAGTCTTACACATAGGGGCAGTATTATAGTAGTTATATTCCTGTACATAGGGGGCAGTATTATAGCAGTTATATTCCTGTACATAGGGGCAGTATTATAGTAGTTATATTCTTGTACATAGGGGCAGTATTATAGTAGTTATATTCCTGTACATAGGGGCAGTATTATAGTAGTTATATTCCTGTACATAGGGGCAGTATTATAGTAGTTATATTCTTGTACATAGGAGGCAGTATTATAGTAGTTATATTCCTGTACATAGGGGGCAGTATTATAGTAGTTATATCCTGTACATAGGGGGCAGTATTATAATAGTTATATTCCTGTACATAGGGGGCAGTATTATAGTAGTTATATTCCTGTACATAGAGGGCAGTATTATAGTAGTTATATTCCTGTACATAGGGGGCAGTATTATAGTAGTTATATTCTTGTACATAGGGGGCAGTATTATAGTAGTTATATTCTTGTACATAGGGGGCAGTATTATAGTAGTTATATTCTTGTACATAGGGGGCAGTATTATAGTAGTTATATTCCTGTACATAGGGGGCAGTATTATAGTAGTTATATTCTTGTACATAGGGGGCAGTATTATAGTAGTTATATTCCTGTACATAGGGGGCACTATTATAGTAGTTATATTCTTGTACATAGGGGGCAGTATTATAGTAGTTATATTCCTGTACATAGGGGGCAGTATTATAGTAGTTATATTCCTGTACATAGGGGGCAGTATTATAGTAGTTATATTCCTGTACATAGGGAGCAGTATTATAGTAGTTATATTCTTGTACATAGGGGGCAGTATTATAGTAGTTATATTCCTGTACATAGGGGGCAGTATTATAGTAGTTATATTCTTGTACATAGGGGGCAGTATTATAGTAGTTATATTCTTGTACATAGGAGGCAGTATTATAGTAGTTATATTCTTGTACATAGGAGGCAGTATTATATTAGTTATATTCTTGTACATAGGAGGCAGTATTATAGTAGTAATATTCTTGTACATAGGAGGCAGTATTATAGTAGTTATATTCTTGTACATAGGGGGCAGTATTATAGTAGTTATATTCTTGTACATAGGGGGCAGTATTATAGTAGTTATATTCCTGTACATAGGGGGCAGTGTTATAGTAGTTATATTCCTGTACATAGGAGGCAGTATTATAGTAGTTATATTCTTGTACATAGGGGCAGTATTATAGTAGTTATATTCTTGTACATAGGGGGCAGTATTATAGTAGATATATTCTTGTACATAGGGGGCAGTATTATAGTAGTTATATTCTTGTACATAGGGGGCAGTATTATAGTAGTTATATTCTTGTACATAGGGGACAGTATTATAGTAGTTATATTCTTGTACATAGGGGGCAGTATTATAGTAGTTATATTCTTGTACATAGGGGGCAGTATTATAGTAGTTATATTCCTGTACATGGGGGGCAGTATTATAGTAGTTATATTCCTGTACATGGGGGGCAGTATTATAGTAGTTATATTCTTGTACATAGCGGGAAGTATTATAGTAGTTATATTCTTGTACATAGGGGGCAGTATTATAGTAATTATATTCCTGTACATAGGGGACAGTATTATAGTAGTTATATTCTTGTACATAGGGGGCAGTATTATAGTACAGTAGTTATATTCCTGTACATAGGGGGCAGTATTATAGTAGTTATATTCTTGTACATAGAGGGCAGTATTATAGTAGTTATATTCCTGTACATAGGAGGCAGTATTATAGTAGTTATATTCCTGTACATAGGGGGCAGTATTATAGTAGTTATATTCTTGTACATATGGGGCAGTATTATAGTAGTTATATTCCTGTACATAGGGGGCAGTATTATAGTAGTTATATTCTTGTACATAGGGGGCAGTATTATAGTAGTTATATTCTTGTACATAGGGGGCAGTATTATAGTAGTTATATTCTTGTACATAGGGGGCAGTATTATAGTAGTTATATTCTTGTACATAGGGGGCAGTATTATAGTAGTTATATTCTTGTACATAGGGGGCAGTATTATAGCAGTTATATTCTTGTACATAGGGGGCAGTATTATAGTAGTTATATTCCTGTACATAGGGGGCAGTATTATAGTAGTTATATTCTTGTACATAGGGGGCAGTATTATAGTAGTTATATTCCTGTACATAGGGGGCAGTATTATAGTAGTTATATTCCTGTACATAGGGGACAGTATTATAGTAGTTATATTCCTGTACATAGGGGGCAGTATTATAGTAGTTATATTCTTGTACATAGGGGCAGTATTATAGTAGTTATATTCCTGTACACAGGGGGCAGTATTATAGTAGTTATATTCTTGTACACAGGGGGTAGTATTATAGTAGTTATATTCCTGTACATAGGGGGCAGTATTATAGTAGTTATATTCTTGTACACAGGGAGCAGTATTATAGTAGTTATATTCTTGTACATAGGGGGCAGTATTATAGTAGTTATATTCCTGTACATAGGGGGCAGTATTATAGTAGTTATATTCTGGGGGTACAGTAAGATTTTGGGGTTACCCCTGAATAACTAGAGTTCCCTTAGACTATCTGGGGATGTATGACACCAGATGGTTTATCTCTATCACATGGAGGGTTAGGAGGTTTTGGAATAGGAAATATGGCCGCCTCCCGGGGTGATTGATGAAGGACATTGTATTCATCCCACTCATACAAGGAAGGAAGGAACCAGTAATAAAAAGTCTCTTTAACCTGAGTCATTGAAGTCTCCCACTGACTTGTGTCTGGGCCTATAGATGTAGCTGAGGAGCCGGGGGTGTCTGGGCCGCCGCCAGGGAATGTCGGGTTACGTTGGTTAATGCCTTTACCACAAACCGATTTTTCCTACAATCATCCGTTTTCCAGCGAGATTCTACCAAGACGGTTTTTCCATCTTATCCCAGATATGTGAGTAACAGCGGAAAACCTTCTCACAGACGCAGCGATTCCATCAG
Organism: Engystomops pustulosus; assembly: GCF_040894005.1. Taxonomy (NCBI): domain Eukaryota; kingdom Metazoa; phylum Chordata; class Amphibia; order Anura; family Leptodactylidae; genus Engystomops; species Engystomops pustulosus. The sequence continues at coordinate 6,406,673 of NC_092417.1, forward strand.
GGATTTTCCTTAGTGGTCTCTTACATACAGCTCTGATGGGAGTTGTAGTTCTTCTAGAGATGATGAGCTATAGCTTGCATCGTTCCGATCTTTCCCAGTAGAACAGCACCGTCTGGGCCAATGTTGATGAGAACTCTCGGTTCTGGTGGACCTGGTACCGGAGCCGCTTCTTGGTGCTGTAGACTCTTTCCCATTCTTCCACAAACCTTGCAGGTTCTTCCAGTTGTCTGTTACTGTCTGAGGTGGCGCCATCATCAGGTTGTCTGGATGTAGTGGTGGGTTTTACGGTTCCTCTTGGGTCCTACAACAAGTCCTTGTATCATGAAGAGGCGCCTCATGTGCAGCAGAGGAGCTGGTCCTTTGTGGCAACAGTGGGTGTGTCCTCACACTGCTGTGCACTGTGCTCTCTGCAGCCAGGGTTAGATATTGTTCATGGAGAGAGGTGTAATCATAGCTTTGTGTATTTTGTTAGTAGCAGCAGGACTGTGATATACAGGTTTCTCTTCCAGGATTGTACTAGGGGTGTGTCCTCACACTGCTGTGCACTGTGCTCTCTGCAGCCAGGGTTAGATATTGTTCATGGAGAGAGGTGTAATCATAGCTTTGTGTATTTTGTTAGTAGCAGCAGGACTGTGATATACAGGTTTCTCTTCCAGGATTGTACTAGGGGTGTGTCCTCACACTGCTGTGCACTGTACTCTCTGCAGCTGGTGTCCATGAAAAGATGTATAATAATAGCTCTGTGTATGTAATCAGTAGCATATATAGATTTATTTTCCAGGATTGTGCTAGAGCATGTCCTCACACTGCTGTGCTCTCTGCAGACAGTGTTATGTACTGTCCCTAGAGAGGTGTGTAATCCTACCTTTATGTATGTTGTTAGTAGCAGCGGGACTGTGAGGTATGGATTTATATTCTAGGATTGTATTATGGATGTGTCCTCACACTTCTGTGCTCTCTTCAGCCAGTGTCACTGGTAATCATACCTCTGTGTATGGTAGGAGCAGCAGTACTGTGATTGTGGGGGTGTCCTCACACTTCTGTGCTATGTGCTCTCTTCAGCCAGTGTTAGATATAGTCACAGGTAATCATACCTCTTTGTATGGTAGGAGCAGCAGTACTGTGATTGTGGGCGTGTCCTCACACTGTTGTGCTCTGAGCACTCTATAATAAACTGCCTCCCCTGCCGTTTCCCTCTACTCTGAGTGACTGTGCTATAATGTTCACCAAAATACAGAGGCTTGGGGCTAAGAAAGCTAAGAGCACAGCAGTGTGAGGAAACGCCCACTTTGCACGTGTTGGTGGCATGAAGTCAGAGGAGAGAAAACAAAACAGAAGAAGCAGTTTCCATTATGACAAGTCTCTACTACTGCAGGCAGTCATATCCGAAATGGCAAGAAGTGTCCGTCACTGGCAGATCAGGGACACAAGTCAGTGCAACACAAGGAGGAAGTCTCCTCTATAGCAGACAGGGTGGTATGAAGTGTTCACCTTCAACAAAACAAGGTCTTTGGAAGATGAAAAGGAAGGATCTTTTATCGCAAACACAATACAACATGTATGGTATAAAGTGGAAGTCTCCTATAGAGCAGCGAAAGCAAGAAAGAGGAAGTCTCCTGTATAGTAGAAATAACAAGCCTCTATGGTGGGAATATGTGCCAGCTCCCGGACCAGCAGTGCCATGTATCATGATGGCGAGAAATGAGGGAGCCATGGCCCAGGAGCCGGGCCTCTACCAGACAGTGAGATATCTATAGGCTCTCTGAGCCGGGCCTCTACCAGACAGTGAGATATCTCTAGGCTCTGTGAGCCGGGCCTCTACCAGACAGTGAGATATCTATAGGCTCTGTGAGCCGGGCCTCTACCAGACAGTGAGATATCTATAGGCTCTGTGAGCCGGGCCTCTACCAGACAGTGAGATATCTATAGGCTCTGTGAGTCGGGCCTCTACCAGACAGTGAGATATCTACAGGCTCTCTGAGCCGGGCCTCTACCAGACAGTGAGATATCTCTAGGCTCTGTGAGCCGGGCCTCTACCAGACAGTGAGATATCTATAGGCTCTGTGAGCCGGGCCTCTACCAGACAGTGAGATATCTATAGGCTCTGTGAGCCGGGCCTCTACCAGACAGTGAGATATCTATAGGCTCTGTGAGTCGGGCCTCTACCAGACAGTGAGATATCTATAGGCTCTGTGAGCCGGGCCTCTACCAGACAGTGAGATATCTATAGGCTCTGTGAGCCGGGCCTCTACCAGACAGTGAGATATCTATAGGCTCTGTGAGCCGGGCCTCTACCAGACAGTGAGATATCTATAGGCTCTGTGAGCCGGGCCTCTACCAGACAGTGAGATATCTATAGGCTCTGTGAGCCGGGCCTCTACCAGACAGTGAGATATCTATAGGCTCTGTGAGCCGGGCCTCTACCAGACAGTGAGATATCTATAGGCTCTGTGAGCAGGGCCTCTACCAGACAGTGAGATATCTATAGGCTCTGTGAGCCGGGCCTCTACCAGACAGTGAGATATCTCTAGGCTCTGTGAGCCGGGCCTCTACCAGACAGTGAGATATCTATAGGCTCTGTAAACCTGGCCTCTACCAGACAGTGAGATATCTATAGGCTCTGTGAGCCGGGCTTCTACCTGACAGTACGACATATCTATAGGCTCGGTGAGCCGGCTGCCCGGGACTAGGGCTTTGGCTTGTGTTGGCATTGGCCTGAGTGGAGCGCTGCCAGCCATCACTCATCATGGGGTCCAAACATGAGGCTCCGATGTATGATTGCTTACTCAGTCAGGCTGTACCCCCCACCCCAGACGATGGAGGAATGAATGTTTTCTTTGTACGTCCTGAAGGAAGGAGTAGGGTTACAGTACAATGCTCAATAGGTGAACAGCATCCAGGGCCAATGACCCATAAAATCCTGTGATGAGCGACAATGCAGTGCAAATGGGATAAGGAGCCTTCAAGGAAATGAAAGGGGGTCGGGGAGGAAATAAGTCCCTGTTAGTCTTTTGTCTGGGTAACTGTAGCGTATCGATAAGATCTCCGGCTCGGCTGCTCAAGGCTCCTTTCACCGGCGCTCTACATTTCCTCGTCCTACGTTGTACGTTGCGGCTTGAAAGGAGACGTCTGATCGTCCTAGGTAATGGCCCTAATATCACAACGTGGTCTCCTTCCAAGAAACGTGGCTATAAATCCGAGCCGAGTGATATGTGATGCAAGAGCGCCCTGATGGACATTTTTGTGGATTTCGGGAGGACCAGTACGTCCCGTACCCATCAGTTGTCCTCTGGTCCTGTCCCACACATTACGCAGTGTTTATGTAACGCATGGCCAGGACATCCCATTAATACTGGATTTGCGCAAGTCTTGTAGGATTGTAAATATTAGCAGCCAGCAGCATTAGGAAGCTTTTTCCAGGAAGCTGTCACCATAACAAAAACACTAGGGATAGATGGGTATTAGGGGAACCCGGCTTTAGGTTATTTGGTGACTTCTACAACGTCGGAGAGACGGTAGAGACACGTCAGTGGTGAAGTAATCCTTGTGGACCGTATTGTAAAGTCCAAACCTAAATCCGAGAATCCCCCCCCCTCTCCCCCTTCATTTTCTTGGGATTACGGCCCCTCTGTGGTCATAACTCATATGTTCTGCGTTGCAACACTGTGTTCCTATCTGCTCCCTGAATATCTGTCTCGTCTCCAAGAGTCGTCCTGTAACCCTTCTCCTGCTGAGGAGGCACAAGGGAGGCCATCACGGGGGTTTCAGTCTTTGAAACGTCTAACCTTTTTCTCCTTCTCTAATTTTTTTTGTAGCGTTTTGCATCTGTTCCTCGCTACGTGGAGACCCTGGTGGTTGCAGATGAGACAATGGCAACATTCCACGGGGCAGGCCTCAAGAGGTACCTCCTGACAGTCATGGCAGCTGCTGCCAAATTCTTTCGACACCCAAGCCTGAAGAATCCAGTGAATGTTGTGGTGACACGACTGGTGGTAATAGGTCGGGCAGACACGTCCAACACCTATGGAGGGCTGAAGATGACTACAAACGCTGCGGAGATGCTGAGGAACTTCTGTGAGTGGCAGAAAGGTCTGAACAAGCCAAATGACTCTGATTCAGAACACTTTGATACAGCCATACTCTTCACTAGACAGGTAAGCAGATATCATGTCGTAGACTCCGGCCACATTGTACTGGGTGCCATCAGTCACATATTTACTCACTGTACGTTTGGTTAACAGAACCTTTGTGGGGTGTCTACCTGTGACACGCTGGGGATGGCCGATGTCGGGACGGTCTGTGACCCATCCCGCAGCTGTTCCATCGTGGAGGATGACGGCTTACAGTCGGCATTTACTGCTGCACATGAGCTCGGTAGGTTCATCATACCAGTGGATTCCTCATTAATGGCTGTCGAAGCCTTGTGTCGTGTTAACATGCGATCTCTTATCCGTTGAAGGACATGTGTTCAACATGCTTCATGACAACTCCAAACCATGTGTGGAGCTCAACCGCCCGGCAAGCAACACTAGACACATGATGGCCCCAGTTATGTCCTACGTGGATCCAGAGGAGCTGTGGTCACCTTGCAGTGCGAAGTTCATCACGGATTTCTTGGACAATGGAAATGGTAGGCATTGTGACCTCGCAATGTTACTCCAATAATAATGGAAATGTTCTAGAAATCGTAGAAAAATCTGAGGAAAATATTAACATTCTTCTTCACTTTCCAGGTCATTGTCTTCTGGATAAACCTCATGCTCCACTCCGACTCCCAGTTCCATTTCCGGGTAACGACTACGACTCTGATCGTCAGTGTCAATTGACCTTTGGGCCAGACTCTCGCCATTGCCCCAACCTGCACACTCCCTGCTCATCGCTGTGGTGCACAGGCAGGATAGACGGTCATTTCATGTGCCAAACTAAGCACTTTCCTTGGGCTGATGGCACCCAATGTGGTGTGGGCAAGACCTGCATGAATGGGCGATGTATAAACCGGGTGGAGATGAAAGCTTATAATGTAAGTACTCTGGAGCACACGTGAGTGTGTATCATACGAGAAGTAACAGCAATGACGAAAACCAACTCTAAACATCATCTATTCCTCTTCTGTAGACACCAGTTAATGGAGGCTGGGGCTCTTGGGGACCCTATGGAGAATGCTCCAGGACATGTGGGGGAGGAGTGCAATTCTCTCACCGCGAGTGTAACAAACCCATCCCACGGAACGGAGGCAAATACTGCGAGGGGAAGCGGACACAGTATCGATCATGTAACACCCAGGAGTGTCCTACCGGCACTGGTAAGTAGATCTATAACCACTAGCCAACTGTTTGTAAAGAGACAGAATCAACGACTAAGATGATGTCAATGATGGAATCTGATCAGTCCTATTTGATCCTGCAGCACTAACCTATAGAGAGCAGCAATGTGCCACATACAACAACAGAATTGACCTTTTCAAGGGGTTTCCTTCCCCCATGGACTGGGTACCACGTTACAATGGAATTGCCGAAAAAGATCAGTGTAAACTCACCTGCCAGTCCCGACCACTGGGATACTACTACGTCCTGGAGCCAAGAGTAAGTACCAAGGATAAAGTCAAAGTTTCCTATGATATATTGAGTTATCTCCAATCACATCTAGAGCTGCATTCACAATTATGGTAACTTGGGTTCTGTCACCACTTACCTCATGATATCTTAGTTCCGATCTTGTGCTCAAAAAATAGGACTGGAATCCGGTAAAGGGCTGAAGTGTGATGTCCAGCAGTACAGTTAATGCAGCTTTGGATGTGACTTGAGTATGAAACACATCATGCGAAAAGTTCCTTTGTTTTGATGATAATCTTTTTACTTTTCATCTACAGGTGGCGGACGGCACACCATGTTCTCCGGACTCGACCTCAGTGTGCGTCCAGGGGCGCTGTGTTCATGCTGGGTGTGACCGGGTCATTGGATCCAAGAAAAAATTTGACAAGTGCATGGTGTGCGGAGGAAATGGTTCTGCCTGTACAAAGACTTATGGATCCTTTACAAAACCCCGGTAAGATGTCACGGCCACCTAAGACTAAATGGATCACATCCAGGTCACACACTTCACTCATAGATCTGACCTCAAGCTGATGGCATCCTGATTCATATAGCTTTTGGCTGACACCAGCGAGTATGAAGACCAAGACGGTTCAAGAACTAATAGTAATTTTCCTTATACTTCTATTTCAGGTACGGATACAATGATGTGGTTACCATCCCTGCCGGAGCAACCAACATCTTGATTCGTCAGAACAGTGGCTCATCCTCCAGCAGTGATGGCGTCTACCTGGCTTTGAAACGTCAAGACGGATCTTACGCACTCAATGGTAATTACATCTTGGTGCCATCGGAATTAGATGTCAACATTGGAGGAGGGTTGACCTTACGTTACAGTGGAGCTACTAAAGCCACGGAAAGCATTGTTGGCCGAGGGCCTCTGAAAGAGTCGTTGACCATTCAAGCTTTGGTCGTAAGTGACCAGAGAGCCCCACGTCTCAAGTACACCTTTTTTGTCCCCAAGCCAACCACACGTTCAACTCAACCAAAGAAACCTACAGAAGACTGGATGAAGCGAAGAGCACAGATCCTCGAAATCCTGAGGCGGACAAGAAATAGTCAAAAATAGGCAAATACTGTAAAATAGAAAACAAACTTACTTTAGCCCTGCTATATTAGGCTGGAAATGTAATGAAGGTGTTAAGAAGATGCAAAGTCTTCATTCTGGATGCAGGAATCTTGATCCAAACTTTAGTCAACGTGACCATCTAATGGTCGTTCCTACATCTTCCTCATTGGCTCACAGAGCACATAATAACCTATTATGACAAGTTGTTGGATGGTTAACAGTGGTACGGACACCTCTCAAAGAAAAATCTCTACAGAGCTTTGGAGACTCTTGTACAGAACCATAAGACTCCTACAATTAGCCAGTGATGATGGCTGGTCCACCACTGGTGGCTTTCTTGGCTTCGAAATTTTGTCTGGACGTTTCTTTATACACCTTATGAACTGCGAAGACCAAGGTTATGAAGGGGACCATTTAATCGATGAGGGAGTCCTAGGACTCTTCAAGAAACTCTACGATAGCTGGTTTTGAGGAGTTGCTTCCTCGTAAAGGACTGAGAAGTAGGGTCTGGATACCCGAAATTATTTAATATGAACATTGAATAAATATATAGGATAATATGTTGATATCAAAATCTTGAGGAAAACCCAGAGAGTGCTAGTAGCTGTCCCCTTAAGCTTAAAATTGGGGAATAAAGCTGGTAGGTCAATGAAAGGTTCCGATTACGGGAACCTAGGATGTATCTAGTCAAGAGGTTATAGCTATGGATGAACGCAAGATGGATTTCTGGTGGTTGAAGAGTTTGACCACATCATTAGGTGTTTTAATGGGGACTGTAGCATCCCACCTCATGAGCTCTACCATGTCATACTTACATCATGGTGGCCTCAATCATGGTGCTTCTCCCATACAATGTCCACTAGATTGTAGAGTGCTTCTTCAGGTGCAAGACGTAGAGATGATATGGAGCGTTTCCCAGCCCCTAAGTAGACACAGAGCTTCGAGGATTCAAGGCTAGCGCTAGATACGGGTCAAACCAGTTCCTAGGAACAGATCATGCCTTGCAATGGTGCTAACGTTACCAGAGTATGTAGCTAGAAGGTTCTAAATTAACATAAGGCCAAGTCTCAAGGGGAACAATGCTCTCCATTGGGGACTACATGGCCACTTGTCTAGACTCTTAGTGCAGTCCAGCCCAAAGTGCACAATTATTCTATTCTATTTATGTATTTATTCTAGTATGTTATCCTGTTATGGTACATGATGCCTCGGAAACTGCAAAATGTTGTATTTATGGCTACAGGTCCAACCTACAGCTCTTAAAAACCAACTTATACTAGGTAGCATCGATCAACAAGACGGCAGAGTAGGAACCATTCCAACTTCCTAACCCATGGGATAGTCATAATCATAGGAATGCCAAGGATCCATCCCATAGTATTACCAATAATAGACCATGGAACTGAACATGGCCCCATCATAGGATTCATGTCCCTCTACCACCAGCAGATGGGACCTCACCACAATTTGGATCAAAAGCCCAATGACTAAGACTCCTGACTCGTAGAGGCGCCCACCACCATCTTCCCATGGCCATACCCCATGACCACCAGCAGATGGGATCCCACCACAATTAGGATCATATAAACAATCTCTAGGTCTCCCCCACCGCCATCATCCCAAGGCTTCTGCACAACAGATGCTGCTACACATGTGGCGGGTTAGTGACCCACAATGCTCTGCACGTCAGGACCATCAGCCATCCCCTGGTTCTAATTATTAAGGGATAATCACATTTCTAAAGCCATACATCAATGACAGTGCGGCTTGTGTGGCGACCACAGCAGGCGTCACTATGAGACAACACGGTGCCACTCACTGGGTGGCTTTTTCCATCTATGGTATTATAGAACATTAAAAAAAACTAATCTTCAAACTATAGAATATTATAAAAACACTGATCCCAATCTGTAAAATCCCACAGAACACCAGATACGGCCCCTTACCCCATAGAGCCGATCCCACAATCTGCAGCCTCCGCTACCCAGGAGGTCTCAGGTCTGGGAAGGGTTAAAGCAATCCTCAAGTTGGTGATTATTAGCGATGATGTTTTTATATAATTGTACTTTTTTTTTTCTATTGTTAAAATGCACAGAATTATTTAAAACCTATTTATATAAAATAACGAGTCGCACTTTATTGTGTCTTGTGTGATGTATCCGAACAATGGATCCGATATCCATCCATCCATATGTATCCATCTAATATCCATCTATCTAATATCCATCTAAGGGTACATTCACACAGCGGTATGCCCGCCGTGTGCTGGAGAGGAGGAGGCGGCCCTTCCTCCCTCCATAGAGAATAGCGGCGCACGGCCGCACACACGCCAAAAGATAGAGCATGCCATCTTTTTGTGGTGTGCGGGCCGGATCGGTGCCACACATGTGTGGCACCACATCTGCGCCGCGCCGCTATTGCCGTCTATGGGGACGTACATGCGGCCGCATGTACATCCCCGCAGACGGCCATGTGAATAAGCCCATATATGTATCTAATATGTATCCATTATTCTTATATCCATCCATCTAATATCCATCTTTCATTTATGAATCTATCCTATATCTATCGATGCCTCTTATATGTATCCTTCTAATATCCATCTAAAATGTATCCATCTCCTATCTCCATATCTATCCTTCTTATATCCATCCTCCTAATATCCATCCATTCATCTAATATCTATCTATATCCTATGTATCTCCTAGATCTATCCTTCTAATATCCATCTATCTTATATCTATCGATCTTTCTTATATACTGTATATTCATCTAATATCTATCCATTACCAATCTATCTCCTATATCTAATTGATATCTATCGTTATAATATCCATCTAAAATCTATCCGAATATCTATATCCATCTGGCTCCCGGCTATGTTTCTAATATCTATATCATATCTATCTCTATCTCTTCTCTATCCATCCTTTTCATCTCTCCTATGACTTATTTATGACACATATTGATGAGATACAGATATATGATAGACAGGAGACAGGTAGGTAGGTCCTCGGGGTTGGCAGACAATGGTCCTTGTGTTGTGTGGTTCCCCTACAATGAGACACGTGCAGGAGCCGCTCCTCCCCCGCTGCCTCTATTATAGATTATTACATCCCAGGAAAGTCCAGGACGGTTGGAAATCACCCACCAGGGAGACAATGGGGCTCATTATCCTTGTCTGGGCCGCTCTGGCCTTCCTGTAATTCACCCAGCTTTTCCAGAGTCCTGAACACAAAGCTGTGCTGTGACAGGGGGTTGTGCTTGTGTGTCTGCAGCCACTCTGTGGATGATGAGGGTTGTTGTCTGTAGTTGTGTCCTCCATGTGTCCTGCATATGGCTCAGGGGAGGCCGGCAGCACGACAGGGCCACACGTAGGGGCCCCATCCAACAGCTGACCCAGAAAACATCCCTAATCCCTCACTATTTACAGATCTGAGCCCGGAGGATGAGGAGCCACATCTGGACTTAAACAAAGATAAACAAAACAAAGCAGCAACCCCCCCCCCCCGCCTTAAAGGGACGGTGCATATGAACCACCACTAGAAAGGGATAAGACTATCAGACTACAATGATCCTATACAGGAGGTGCAAAGGTAATAACAACCCTCAGACTATTCACCTAGAGGTTCCCCCATTCTTCTCTGTACATCTAGAGGCTGGAGGTTCCCCCCATTCTTCTTTGTACATCTAGAGGCTGGAGGTTCCCTCATTCTTCTTTGTACATCTAGAGGCTGGAGGTTCCCCCCATTCTTCTCTGTACATCTAGAGGCTGGAGGTCCCCCCATTCTTCTCTGTACATCTAGAGGCTGGAGGTTCCCCCATTCTTCTTTGTACGTCTAGAGGCTGGAGGTTCCTCCATTCTTCTCTGTACATCTAGAGGCTGGAGGTTCCTCCATTCTTCTCTGTACATCTAGAGGCTGGAGGTTCCTCCATTCTTCTCTGTACATCTAGAGGCTGGAGGTCCCCCCATTCTTCTCTGTACATCTAGAGGCTGGAGGTCCCCCCATTCTTCTCTGTACATCTAGAGGCTGGAGGTTCCCCCCATTCTTCTTTGTACATCTAGAGGCTGGAGGTTCCCCCATTCTTCTTTGCACATCTAGAGGCTGGAGGTTCCCCCATTCTTCTTTGTACATCTAGAGGCTGGAGGTTCCTCCATTCTTCTCTGTACATCTAGAGGCTGGAGGTTCCTCCCATTCTTCTTTGTACATCTAGAGGCTGGAGGTTCCCCCATTCTTCTCTGTACATCTAGTGGCTGGAGGTTCCCCCATTCTTGTTTGTACATCTAGAGGCTGGAGGTTCCCCCATTCTTCTTTGTACATCTAGAGGCTGGAGGTTCCCCCATTCTTCTCTGTACATCTAGAGGCTGGAGGTTCCTCCATTCTTCTCTGTACATCTAGAGGCTGGAGGTTCCCCCATTCTTCTTTGTACATCTAGAGGCTGGAGGTTCCCGGTTCTTCTTTGCTGCGAGGCTCTAGTTCAGGTACATTGGTTGGGGAACATCTTTGAAGCCACGCATTCTCCATCAGATCTTTATCTGGACTGGATATTGTACACACGTGATGTAAACTTGCCGTGGTGGGTTGTTTAGGGGTCTGGCTGTAGGAAGGTGAACCTGAGCCCCAGTCTCCTGCAGGCGCTGCCAAGTTTTCCTCCAGGATTGTCCAGTATTTGTCTCACTCCATCTTCCATCATCTCTGAGCAGTCTCCCAGTCTCCGCTGAAGCTCGGCCCCCGCCCCAGGAATCACTGTGGGGATGGTGAGGGTCAGGGAGAAGTACAGGGTTGTATTAGTCGTCTTCTTCTTCGTGTTGAGCCTCTTAGATCATGTTATTGCCGTCTTATGGATCTCAGTGATGGCTTCTTTGTGGTCCTGTGGAAAGATTCTCTTCCTGAGCTTTGGGTGTCTACAGCTTCTCCAGACTGACCCAACGTCTCACCAGCAGGGGGCAGTGTCCTCCTATCACTTCTAGGGGTGACTGTCCTATACCATGGCCTCCACATCATCACACCAGCAGGGGGCAGTGTGTCCTCCTATCACTGCTAGGGGTGACTGTCCTATACCATGGCCCCACATCATCACACCAACAGGGGGCAGTGTCCTCCTATCACTACTAGGGGTGACTGTTCTATACCATGGCCCCCACATCATCACACCAGCAGTGGGCAGTGTGTCCTCCTATCACTGCCAGGGGTGACTGTCCTATACCATGGCTCCCCACATCATCACACCAGCAGGGGGCAGTGTGTCCTCCTATCACTACTAGGGGTGACTGTCCTATACCATGCCCCCCACATCATCACACCACCAGGGGGCAGTGTCCTACTATCACTACTAGGGGTGACTGTCCTATACCATGGCCTCCACATCATCACACCAGCAGGGGGCAGGGTGTCCTCCTATCACTTCTAGGGGTGACTGTTTTATACCATAGTCCCCACATCATCACACCAGAAGGGGGCAGTGTGTCCTCCTATCACTACTAGGGGTGACTGTCCTATACCATAGTCCTAGAGTGCCACCACCCAATAGCAGCCTCTGACTCTCCTATTTGGCAGCAGCGGAGACACTTACCTGTGTCAATAAAGTTTATTGATGTGAACGCTGGGAGAGCTCATTAGGGACTGGCGGCTACTACAATCTATTTCTCTCTGTTATCAGCCGGACCCCCAGCAGTTCTCCCACTGGTTTGTACAGTGACACAAGACAGACTCCATCATTGGTTTTATTTAACATCACCCCAAAATCCAGCAGGGGGCGGTAATATATACAGTGTAAAAAGAGAGCGGAGCAATAAATATATGGTACAGCGAGGATGATGGGAGTTATAATACTGCAGTAATAGAAGAGACACGCAGCACTGCTATGCCAGGGCAGAGGTACAAATAACGGAGCTGTATCCCTCTCATTAATACAGAGGATGGTGGGAGTAGTAGTGCACGGCCGCCACAGCTCCTCTCTGCTGCAGAAAACGGTTACGTGGCTTTTTTAACAGAGCGCAGCCAGATAGTGGTACAGCCCATAACCGTGTACAGGGGGCGCCCTCTGCTGGTCACTCCCAGCACCACAGCGAGGGCCCCTGGACAGGAATGGCAGATTAAGAAAAGAACAAGACCCGAGCCTGGCACGACGCAGCGCCGGCAACTGGGGGACCCAGAGGGAGGCACCACGCAGCGCCGGCACCCGGGGAACCCAGAGGGGGGCACCACGCAGCGCCGGCACCCGGGGAACCCAGAGGGAGGCACGACGCTTATATAACAGAGGAGCTGCAGTACCTGGGCATAGCCACTACACACTATGTGGAGCCGACCAATTCTCATCACATCGAGATATTCCACAGGACATGCCCTTTAGCTAAGCTCCATATTCATGAGTCCAGTGGATCTTTATAGGAGCGGTGTCTCCCAGTGCGGGGGATAATAATACATAAGATACAATCACACACAGACATAATAATAGCCACTACACATAATAACACGTCATCTGCCTCCCATCATTTACTCTGGTATCAGGGAAGCCTCACACCGTATATAATGTGGAAACCATCAGCAGGTGTGACCCCCGCAGACTGCAGCCTGAATCTGTTACTGTCCTGGAGAGAGTGTAATCAGACCTCACACTGCTGTGCTCTCTGCAGCCAGTGTTATGTATTGTCCCTGGAGAGAGTGTAATCAGACCTCACACTACTGTGCTCTGTGCTCTCTGCAGCCAGTGTTATGTATTGTCCCTGGAGAGATGTGTAATCACACCTCACACTGCTGTGCTCTGTGCTCTCTGCAGCCAGTGTTATGTACTCTCCCTGGAGAGATGTGTAATCAGACCTCACACTGCTGTGCTCTGTGCTCTCTGCAGCCAGTGTTATGTATTGTCCCTGGAGAGATGTGTAATCACACCTCACACTGCTGTGCTCTCTGCAGCCAGTGTTATGTACTGTCCCTGGAGAGATGTGTAATCAGACCTCACACTGCTGTGCTCTGTGCTCCCTGCAGCCAATGTTATGTATTGTCCCTGGAGAGAAGTGTACAGTCATGGCCATAACATTTGTATCATTCTCAAAACTTAATTGTTACAAAGTCTCCGGCATCAGGTTGTATAATGGTAATTTGCATATTCTCCAGAATGTTATAAAGAGGGATCAGCTTAACAGCAATTCATTGCAAAGTCAATATTTGCCTAGAAAATGAACTTCCCCCAAAACACATTTCCCCTTCATTGCAGGCGCCTTAGGCGGAGCAGCTGCCATGGTGTCAGTGATGTCTCCAGTAACACAGGTGCCGGGGCTGATGGGGACAGGGCTGGGGACAATCTGTCATGATTAAGTAACAATCTCACCCCTGGACACTTTACAAGGAGGCTGGTGCTTGGCATCATTGTTTCTCTTCTGTTAACCATGGTTATCTCTAATGTGACACGTGCAGTAATCATTGCACTGCACAAAACTGACCGAACAGGGAAGAGTATCGCAGCTAGAAAGATTGCACCTCAGTCGCCAATCCATCGCATCATCAAGGAATTCAAGGAAATAGGCTCCACTGTTACCAAAAAGGCTCCAGGGGCCCAAGAAGGACCAGCAAGCGCCAGGAGCGTCTCTTACAAGTGTCTCAGCTTGGGGATGGGGCACCCAGCATCGCAGAGCTCAGGAATGGCAGCAGCAGGTGCGAGACTGAAAATTGTGTCGCTTGGGACGCGCTTACCTTCACCTGGTCCAGCTCGGTGTATTCCAGCGCGTTCAGTTGATTTTCAGCGCAGCAGAGCAACCTGGTGGACGGCGGAGGAACTACCTTCATAAATCCGGTCCGGACCCGAATCCTGTTCAGAGAATGCGCCGCTGGATCGCGAATGGACCGGGTAAGTAAATCTGCCCCATTGTGACAGAATGCAGCAGTGATTGTGCAGGAATGGACGGCGATCAGTCAGGATCTGGTGCAGGAGGCGAGTGAGAGCTGCCAGGGAGAATTGCAGAGGTCCTGAAGAAGAAGGAGAGGTCCTGCAGATACTGACTCGCTGCAGTAACTCCTCCTACCTGACAATAAAAGCTTCTGCTCCCCATAATATGATTGCACTTGTATCTCTGAATGTGACAAACATCTGACAGACCAGAGGGACACATCATGTGACAGGAGGAGATTTGTGTCATTCTCACAACTTATGGCCATGACTGTAATCAGACCTCACACTGCTGTGCTCTGTGCTCTCTGCAGCCAGTGTTACACATTATCCCTGGAGAGATGTGCAATATACTGCGATATATATAAATCTATAGTGCAACATCGTATTGGGGCGTGCCCTCTCTTAAGAGCACAGCAGTGTGAGGATACGCCTCTAATACAATCCATACATGACAGACCTACTTGCACATGTCTCCAGGCTGCAGTCTGTATGGTCACTCCTGCTGATGGTTTCCTTGTAACACAAATTCAAAGTCCGTCTCCAAGCTCCTCCCCTTTGATGAAGCTCCTCCCCTGCAGTGGAAGATTCCTGATAACCTTTTGCTTCCTGCAGTTGGTAATAGTTTCCCGCTCTGGATGTACTGACCTAGAGCAGAGCTGCAGCGCACAGCAGGGAGGACGGAGGAGCAGACACAAGGGCATGAGACTTGATGAGATCCGTAACCTCGTGTGCAAGATTAAAAAAAGCAGCAAATCTGAAGACAAGAAGGAGACACGCAGCACCCAAGGATGGGGGCAACATAGTAAGAGCTTCAGGCTCCGTGTATAACCCCCGACCCCTTATCCGGACCACAGATGACACACATGTACACACAAAAGCTTTGGTTGAGTGAAAAAGATAAAAAAAAAAAAAACCCTCAATAAATACATACAAAAAAAAAAAAAAAAAAAAATTCCAGTGCAGATGAGCGCCTTCGTCTGGAGAATGTCATCATTAGAGGGTTAAAATGAAGACACGAGGGGGTAAATGTCTGTAGAAAAAAAAAAAAATCTCACTCCAGTACGGACAAAAGCAGCTCGAAAAATCCCACAAGTAAAAACACACAGGAATAAAAACCAAAGAGATCCAGGATAAGACAAAGCAGCAGCCGCATTCTGCAACACCGACCACAAGAGGGCAGCAGAGCAGCCACCAGGCGTAACAGTGATCCGAAGTGACCCCAAGTGTGCAGAGCGGGGTCAACCCCAAATACTGACCAGAGAAGACACACTGCAACAGAACCTCAGAAGTGACAGGTCTACACGTCATAGTCAGGGAGGTAGCTGTATGCAGGACCCCCCGAGGATGGAGGACTGTTACATGGGAAGAACCAGCAGATCATATATCCTGCAAGAGAGAGAGAAGGATAGAATTAGTGATGGCACCGCTGCTCTCTAGTGATGGATAGGCTGTATTCTCAGTGATGGCACCGCTGCTCTCTAGTGATGGATAGGCTGTATTCTCAGTGATGTCACAGCTGCTCTCTAGTGATGGATAGGCTGTATTCTCAGTGATGGCACCCCTGCTCTCTAGTGATGGATAAGCTGTATTCTCAGTGATGGCACCGCTGCTCTCTAGTGATGGATAGGCTGTATTCTTAGTGATGGCACCGCTGCTATCTAGTGATGGATAGGCTGTATTCTCAGTGATGACACCGCTGCTCTCTAGTGATGGATAGGCTGTATTCTCAGTGATGGCGCCGCTGCTCTCTAGTGATGGATAGGCTGTATTCTCAGTGATGACGCCGCTGCTCTCTAGTGATGGATAGGCTGTAGTCTCAGTGATGGCACCGCTGCTCTCTAGTGATGGATAGGCTGTAGTCTCAGTGATGGCACCGCTGCTCTCTAGTGATGGATAGGCTGTATTCTCAGTGATGGCACCGCTGCTCTCTAGTGATGGATAGGCTGTATTCTCAGTGATGGCACCGCTGCTCTCTAGTGATGGATAGGCTGTATTCTCAGTGATGGCACCGCTGCTCTCTAGTGATGGATAGGCTGTATTCTCAGTGATGGCACCGCTGCTCTCTAGTGATGGATAGGCTGTATTCTCAGTGATGGCACCGCTGCTCTCTAGTGATGGATAGGCTGTATTCTCAGTGATGGCACCGCTGCTCTCTAGTGATAGGCTGTATTCTCAGTGATGACACCGCTGCTCTCTAGTGATGGATAGGCTGTATTCTCAGTGATGGCACCGCTGCTCTCTAGTGATGGATAGGCTGTATTCTCAGTGATGACACCGCTGCTCTCTAGTGATGGATAGGCTGTATTCTCAGTGATGGCACGGCTGCTCTCTAGTGATGGATAGGCTGTATTCTCAGTGATGGCACCGCTGCTCTCTAGTGATGGATAGGCTGTATTCTCAGTGATGGCACCGCTGCTCTCTAGTGATGGATAGGCTGTATTCTCAGTGATGGCACCGCTGCTCTCTAGTGATGGATAGGCTGTATTCTCAGTGATGGCACCGCTGCTCTCTAGTGATGGATAGGCTGTATTCTCAGTGATGGCACCGCTGCTCTCTAGTGATGGATAGGCTGTATTCTCAGTGATGGCACCGCTGCTCTCTAGTGATGGATAGGCTGTATTCTCAGTGATGGCACCGCTGCTCTCTAGTGATGGATAGGCTGTATTCTCAGTGATGGCACCGCTGCTCTCTAGTGATGGATAGGCTGTATTCTCAGTGATGGCACCGCTGCTCTCTAGTGATGGATAGGCTGTATTCTCAGTGATGGCGCCGCTGCTCTCTAGTGATGGATAGGCTTTATTCTCAGTGATGGCACCGCTGCTCTCTAGTGATGGATAGGCTGTATTCTCAGTGATGGCACCACTGCTCTCTAGTGATGGATAGGCTGTATTCTCAGTGATGGCACCACTGCTCTCTAGTGATGGATAGGCTGTATTGCACTCACCTCTACCGAAGACCTCCCTCAGGAGCGCCATCTTTGGTTTCCGGGTGTGGACGACTTCTTTATTCGCTTCCTTCAGAAGTCGGTTCCTGAGCTGCTCTATTGGGGTCTCGTCTGTAATAATTGACACGATCTGCAAAGAAAAAAAATAAAAAAAATTAAAATAAGATAAGTTATAATTATAAAAACGTGATTCACATAAATCAGCTGATAACAGAGAGCTATAGCTGCATGTAACACTTACCTGATCATAAAAGATAACTGTGACAAAGAGTCCAAATAGGATGGACTCCACGAGGAGCAGGATGCAGTGCACTCTGGGGGGAGAGGAGAGGTTATACAGGAGCTGTGGGGTCAGGGTGAGGTCACACATCACATGTGATCAGACCATGGCCTGCCTCAGTATGCGTTAGTATGGGCAGCGCTAGCGCTACGTGTGACTCCACCCTCCGGACATCAGAGGGTCCTCACACACGACTTACATCTGTACGTGACTGTGAGTGGGCGCCACCTTCTCCATATCCTCCACCGATCCCTTGATTGTTAGGAGCCACGTGGCCAGCACTAGGCCCATGGCGTACAGACTGGTCAGGCCTGCGGGAAGAAAACCATCAAGAAGAGCGCCACCTACAGGAGTCTCCCTGCGCTATAACAGGGCAGGACACCTACCAGTATAAAACAGGAACTGGATGAAATATTTTTGGTTTAATTCTCCGACACAATTATTTATCCTAAAAGAAGAAAAAAAACCATTAAAATTAGCGGGACCCCCCCCCTCTCCCCCGCCCCATGTGGTGAAGGAGACGCACCAGGGGCAGTGGTGATCCATCCTCCGGATACAGCGGTGGCAGATGCGGCAGTGGTGGGCCCGCGGGGGGCGGTAGGTCTCACAGCGGTTACACACGGTCCAGTCCTCATTCCCCTACAGAGGTACAGTGATTAGCATCTCCCAGCGACCCAGGTTCTGGTTCTGGTCAGACACAGCCACTTACCCGGTCACTTTTGCGCGGCGTGCTAGAACGCAGGTCTGAGAAGTCTATGGCCGTTTCCGGTAAGGGGACCGTTCCTGCAGTGATAACACAAGGAGTGTCAGGTATAAAGTCTAGATAGTCATTTGTAGTTTGTACAGTGGAGGAACTACTACTCCCATCATGTGCTGTTACACCATGGGGTTACCTGGGTCAGAGAAGACGGCGCGGCTGTGACAGGCCAGAAGCATGAAGACGATCAGATTGAAGCCGACCGCGTGGAGCGGACACCAAATGCTGCAAACAGGAAGATACCGAGTGAGACGCTGACACAGAGGACCCGAAACTTCCAACTAGGATCCCCCCCTCCAGGATCTCCCCCCAACCGTCCCAGGATCCCCACATACATCAGCACCCCCCCCCCCTCCATCCCAAGATCTCCCCACGGAAACCTCCTTCCAAAGTCTGTACCTCACCCCCACAGACCCTCCACCTCCCGTATCACCAGGTTATCCCTGTGAGGAGATCTCCACATCCTATCCTTGCCCCCATCAGACCCCCTGCTCCATACAATCCCCTCTCTGTATCCCTAACATTGCTCTTACCTTCTTACAGCCTGTGATAATCCCATGATGAGGCCCCCCCCCATTTCTTCTGAGGCCACTGCCTTCCCCAATGTCTGTGAGCCCCTCCCCCAAATCCCCATATATATCCCCCAATATAATATACTGCCCCCTCCCCAGATCACTCTCCTCTGACTCCTATCCTTTAGCCCCTGTAATCACATACAGTGACCCCCAACATCCCACTGTATACCCCCAACATCCTGTATGCAATTTCCCTACTCCACCCCCTCCTCAGAACCTTACAGCCCCTGTAATCACATACAGTAACCCCCAATATCTCATGCCCCCCCCCCCTACACAGATCTCATACTGTGACCCATAATCCCACTATACACCCCAATATCCCTGACATAACATTCGCGCCCCCCCCCCATCACCCTCCTCCTCCTCCTCCATAGATCCCTACAGCCCCTGCTATTCACACAATGACCGCCTCCTCCCCCCCGACACGACCAGGACAGTCACCCCGGTGCCCCCCGCACCTCCCGGAGAAGCTGTGCAGCAGGATGTGGCGCAGGATGACGTAGTCGGCGTAGCCCAGGCTCAGGTAGGTGAGCAGGATACACAGGAGCCCGCAGGGGTCCCGCACACAGCCCGCCATGGCCCGCACGGTGACACTTCCGGGTACACCGCCCGCCCATCTGTCCTGTGATCCAATCTCGAGCCGCGGGGAGCACGGCGCGCCCACGTGACTGACAGCGGCGATCAGCTGTCACTGAGGAGCGGCGTACTTCCGGTGCCTGCTGTCGCTATGGGGACCGAAGGGGACGTCATTTCCGGAGACGAGGGAATTCTGACTGTGGAATTGCTGCGCCCAATCCTCAGGCGAGCGGCTAACTCTAACCAATCAGATGCTCGTTATCAAGCGTGTGGAGTGAGAGCTGCGCGGTGATTGGATGCCGGGCAGGAGTCTGGTTTCAGGGGGCTGAGCGTTACCTCAGACTCTGCGTCCACATTGTCTGACAGGAAAAACAAGAAAAACTGGAGAAAACTTACAATAATCTCCTCACTGAGACATAGAAACAGACCGCCGCGCATAGGGCGAGCACCGCTGTGCTAGGGGAGTGTTCACACTGAAGCAGATATAGGAAGAGGACCGTACAATTATTCTGTTTATATCAAAAGATGGCGCCAAATGCCTGGAGGAACCTCTGAGGTGAAAAACTCAAGAGAACAGAGATTTTTTAGAATTAAAGGTTTGAAAGGTTTTAGAAATTTGAGCTACAGATCCTCAAGAGGGACAAAATGAGTCCATTCTCTGCATGAGGAGTTTTGGGACATTAGTTACCTCACCATTTGGATATAAACATTTTTAATTATCTTTGTGATGGACATTTCTGCCCCCAGGGCTGAGCCTCACTCACATCTCTGATGTATCAATCACTAATGAATGGAAATCTCTTGTTACTGATTCACCTGTAAGCATGGGATAAATATAGAACCTGTTACCGCATGAATCCCCCCAAGCCCACTGCCAGCACCTTCTTCTGTGATTTTGCATCCCCTGGAGATGTTTTTACCATATTTCTAGGTTGCAGCATGAATGAAAAATCTTTTATTCTTTTGTAGGATGCAGTCAGACAGTCAGGTAACCCCGCCTCCTGCAGTCAGGTAACCCCGCCTCCTGCAGTCAGTCTGCTCTGCCCACTTCATGCATCTGAATTCCCAGCCCTGCCTTCTAATTGCGACATCATTCTGGCGATCTATCTGAGCCACATGCATGGAGCAGGCTG
Source organism: Engystomops pustulosus (assembly GCF_040894005.1). Classification (NCBI taxonomy): domain Eukaryota; kingdom Metazoa; phylum Chordata; class Amphibia; order Anura; family Leptodactylidae; genus Engystomops; species Engystomops pustulosus. The sequence goes on from NC_092417.1 coordinate 6,427,491, forward strand.
GGCAGACTGACTGCAGGAGGTGGTGTTATCTGACTGCAGGAGGTGGTGTTATCTGACTGCAGGAGGTGGTGTTATCTGACTGCAGTGGGTGGGGTTGCCTGACTGTAGGAGGTGGGGTTACCTGACTGCAGGAGGTGGTGTTATCTGACTGCAGGAGGTGGTGTTATCTGACTGCAGGAGGTGGTGTTATCTGACTGCAGGAGGTGGTGTTATCTGACTGCAGGAGGTGGTGTTATCTGACTGCAGGAGGTGGTGTTATCTGACTGCAGGAGGTGGTGTTATCTGACTGCAGTGAGTGGGGTTGCCTGACTGTAGGAGGTGGGGTTACCTGACTGCAGGAGGTGGTGTTATCTGACTGCAGGAGGTGGTGTTATCTGACTGCAGGAGGTGGTGTTATCTGACTGCAGGAGGTGGTGTTATCTGACTGCAGGAGGTGGTGTTATCTGACTGCAGGAGGTGGTGTTATCTGACTGCAGGGGGTGGGGTTACCTGACTGGAGGAGGTGGGGTTACCTGAGTGCAGGGGGAGGGGTTACCTGACTGTAGGAGGTGGGGTTACCTGAGTGCAGGGGGAGGGGTTACCTGACTGCAGGAGGTGGGGTTACCTGACTGCAGGAGGCAGGGTGTCCTATC